>NC_134365.1:141873924-142176954 GCF_035582795.1 Mycteria americana
TTACTGGAAATATCAAATGTTCTCTCCTGCTCTTCCGTCATCTGCCTCATCCACCTCCTTTACATTGTCTCAACTAGTGAAGGACTTCAGAAAGTGTCTCTTCTCCATGACCCTCCTCATTTTTTTTTCTATATGGACATAATGATGTTATAAATAACAGTAAATGCCTAAAGTAAATTTGCTACTTCAGAGATAGAAATGGCGGCAATATCTCTGCTTAGAAGCAAAACAGTTTAAAAATGCAGAAAAAAAGGAAGGAAGAGAAAGGGATGGAAAATGCTTGATCAGGTTCGCTTTGTCTAACGTGCACATATGCATCCCCAAGTAAGGACAAGGACATGTATCTTTTTCTACACTCAGCTGGTGACAGCTGAAAAAATTACCCATCACCTTTTTCCTGTTCAGAAGTTAGTGGTCTCTCAGATGTGATGATACACCTACTTGTGTGAACTTTCCAGGACCCCTTTTTAGAAAGATTTAGGGTTCATGCTGTCTAAACCAGCCTAACTAATTTTGTCTGAAACATGTAAGGGAGCAATCCATACAGCAGACCAAACTGCAGATCTGGGCAAGGTAAATTGTGAAGAGAAGATTATGACATTTAAAGGGTATGATGGTATGACAATATCACAATAAGATAGCTGGAGCCAGATGGTCATCCACAGTTTAAAGGCTCCTTTCATGCTTAAAGAAAAATAGTTTTGTATTAAAAAAATAGTGTACAGTTTTAAAGGTGCGCACCTCTGAGTCTTTGAACAACTGTGTTTACAATCGTACTGATGCCATGAATGTACCCTTTACTGTCCAAAACCCTTCCATAGAAGCTTTTTGAATTCCTGGGGAACCGACATTTAAGATACAGATTCTTATGATGGACCAGTGTGCATTTATTTTTCATGGCACGGAGATGCATGTACCATCTGAAAGACACCTTTAGAAACATTCTTCCTGGGCTCTGGTATTGCACACATACAGCAATCAGTGATTTGAATTCTTCAGTTAAGCACTGCAGACTTCAGAGGACTAATTTGTTCCAGCACGATGAAAGGGCTGACCATTTACATAATAAAAAGCACATTGAAGAGTGATTGGATCTACACATCTGGATATGAAATTGATGGTGCTGGTTCTACAAAAGTATTTTAAAATACACTTGTGCTGTGCTCTCGTTGTTTGTGCTGCTGTGCTCCATCTGCACGCAATTACGCAACAGCGGAGAGGCTGAGATACTTGCAATCAAGTGAATCCAACTGCCCCTAATGCAAAGCAGATGGAAGTTTTCTTAACATGCAAATTGTAGGATTATTGTACATCATAATTAAAGAAGGATTTTCAAATGTGGAAATCTGAACTGACATGTTCTGTGATGTTCGTTATATTAGACTAAGACTGCCGGCTGTTGAAGGATATCCCGGGTTTAAACTGCTGCGATAACCAGATTTTAGTACTGGATTTTCCTCAGGTTGATTTTAGGTTTCTTCAAGGGCTACAATATCAATTTTTATTTACTTATAGCTAATCAGATTTAGGAGAAGAGGTCTTAAAATATAAAAGCAGTTTGTTCACCTAAGGAAATTTTAGTACTTGGTCGTCTGTGGCAGACTGAGTAGGAAACAATTTATCGAACCAACGCATACAGCTGGACTTATGTGGACACTCACGGAAATGACAAAATAACTAAAGCGCATATGATAACTTGCTAAGAAGGTTTATACATCAGCATAGAAATCTTATTTGTGACATACCCTGAAGTGACAAAATGCTGCGCATTCAAATATATGAGTTCCTAAATTCTGTCTAGAGAAATGTATCTAACACTTGATTTGTTGATTTAATCAAAAGATGCCAAATTTGAAGAGTTGTTTTTTCCTTCAAGCTACTGCAGATATTTTCAAAAAGGTGATGTTACCAGCAGTAGAAACCACAGAAATAACTGTTCTTCAGTATCACTGTGTAATGAGAAATTACTGTAAAATTTTAGAAAGACATCTTTGTCTCTGAAATGTAACAATTGGACAATATATGTTTTAACATATCTATTCCAAGATGCCTTGGAATTACCTTTCCTAGATCTTTAGGGAAGGGTGGAGAGTGACACATCATACAATGCAGCTGCATGTGAGTCAATAAGATCATGCTGCCATGGAGAAGGCAAACAGCTTTCTTAAGTCTACCAGACTAATGTAAGATGTGTGAAATAATAATCCTGCTTCTTTAGTCTATACTGGTAAGAGCTTAGACACAGTCTGTGTCCAGTTTTAGGCTTGACTCTGGAGAAGGGCTGTGGGCCAACGTGAGAGTTTCCAGAGACAACTGCAAGAACGATCAGAGGTCTAGAAACACTGATTTTAAAGGAAAATGGAGTGCACTGTGGTTATTAGACTGAAGAAGAAAACATTCAGAGGCATGATAACAGTCTTGTGGTACATAAAAGGCTCCTCCATAGATGAAAGAAAGAATCTGTTCTCCACAATCCATGAACATCATGGACAAGTATCCAGTTTAAGATGCAGCGGAGGAGACTAAACAAGGTAGTGAGAAAGCTTTCTAATGGTAAGGATAGAGAAGTAGTGGAATGGATTTCTATGTGATGCTGTGAAAATTCTGTCATTAGATGTGTTTAAGGACAAATTAGGTGAAAAACTGAACAACAGGTATAGTGGATTCTGCTTGGGATCAAAGGGATCTTTCTCCAGGTTATCAATGCATATTTGGAAAGTGTCTTCTGGGAGATCAGTTTTAGCTTACAACTTTCAGAGCCTTTAGTTTTTAAATGAAATAAAGAAATTTTGAAGATTTTTTAAAAACAAGTTTTATTGTTAGCAGGGATAGGTCAGCTATGAGCTCTTCTGAAACTCCCATGCTCATCAGCCTATCCATTCCCTCCTTTTTTCCTTCTGTCTGACCAACAATCTCCTTTTTTTAAATTTTTTTTTTTTTTATACAGCTTCATCCACTTATGGTTTAATTGCATCTTGTAAATTGCTCATATTTTTGTCTGCATGTTCCTATTACAGGTGTTCCACTAAAACCCCGGAAAGAATTAAAATTCATAGAACTGCAGTCTGGAGACTTGGAGGTGAAGTGGTCTTCAAAATTCAATATTTCCATTGAGCCTGTGATCTATGTTGTTCAGAGGAGGTGGAATCAAGGAATCCATCCAAGTGAGGATGATGCTACAAATTGGCAAACTGTGGCACAGGTCAGTTCTTTGTAAAGCTATATGGATCCCTAGCTTCCAGACCATGATCTAAAGGTCTTCTTCAGATCAGAGAAGAGTTAGATCACTTACAGGTGGCGAGGCTCATGCAGAGGGATCCCTCTATAGGGTCTCTCTCCAGGTCATGACAGAGCTGCAAACAGAATCCAGATCTCCAAGGCCTTATTTCACTGCTCAATGAACTCTTTTCTAGATTGACTCAGGAGAAATGAACTTCAGTATTTTCACTTCCAGTTTTCAGTTACAGAAACATCAAATGCTTTTAGTATGTATTGAAAATGACTTCATAAAAAGTGTGTGAACATATGAGTAAAGAAGTAAATAGTGGTTTCCTTGTCCCCAAAAGAAAAAATCTCAGACGTCTATGTTTTCAAAACGAGTTTATTTTGTGGGTTTGCTCTCTATAGATAAAAATCTATAGAACTAGCTGGAGGCTTGATTTTCATAAGGCCAGTGAGTGGCACTTTCTTGTAAGCACATACTTATGATCTATTCAGATGGGAATTCCAAAGTCTCTGAAAGCCATAAATCTCTTGAAAAATGTAGAATTAGATACCAAAATCCATTGAAGGAAGCGCATAAAAGACATAGTCCTTTTGAGGTCAGTGGGACTCAGTGCACAGTCTCCAAGGCATGGCTTGGGTCTTATAAAAAAGATAAGAAATACAATTGGTGAAAAGGCTATTTAATTTTTTAAAATAAAAGAAAGAGTGAAAAAAAGACTAAAACCTTTATTCTTTGTAAAGTTGGTTTTTTCAGATGTTACCCTCCCAATTCAGAAAAGACTATGATGTCATGCTCTTATCACTCAGTGCAATCCAGACTGAAAATGTAAGATTCATGAGCAAATGTTTCTTAATGAGAAGCAGCCAACAGAGCATAAATTTTCACTTAGTTCCTTCCCAGTTTCAATCTGTTTTTTAATATGCTGACAGTCCACCTGGATGGCAGAGTTCCAATCGTTTATCTTAACTGCTTCACCCTCATCCCTGCTGACAAGAAAAGTAAAATGCTGATTTTGAAAAGACCTGCAAAATGTCATTATAGCTAGGAAAAAAAAGGAAAGAGAGAATAAAACCATCCACAAAATAAAGTAGGGAGTTTAAATTCTGTGACAATCTGTGTTCATTCTCAATTCAGATTGTGTAGGAAAAAGCTATCTTAAAATAATGTCAAGCTTGTGAAACTGAACATTCAGAAGTGAAGTTCTTTCCTTCAATGTAGTGCTACGAGGGGCTGTCACTATGTTAGAGTCTTGCTCAGAAAAAAGTCACATGCAGCAGAGCCTGGCATGAAACCCTGCTTGAGCAAGCCCAAGGGAACGTGCACACCTCCAAACCTGATAAAGTTGCAGTGACTTATTTATTATCTCTCAGCTGAGGTGCAGGTCTTCAATCTGCATTCTCCACATTCAGCAAACAACCTCCTGCCTTTTCTGCTAGGAAAATACCATGTAGCAAGAATGAACCAGATCTGAATTCCTCCTCACTGTTACCGTGCCATGTATATGTGCTAGACTGTAGAAGCCCAACTCTTCTGGCTGGTGGATCCAGACTGCAAAGGTAGCACACTGCTGTGCTTTTTCTCATCCCAGAAACAGACCTCATGCACATTTCTGGAAACATGCACAAGAACCTCTGCCTTCTTGCAGTGGATGTACAGCAGAGAGTGTTTCAGAAATGTGCTCCTGTGCAAGAGTGTTAAGAATCCTGACAGCTGCCTTTCCTGGGGGTCTGTTACACGTGGGCAGAAGGGGCTGAGTTAACCTCTGTGGCAGGAGAAGCCTCCTCCAGCTGACATCTTGCTGAGAACTTTGCTGTCCCTTCTGCATCACAAGAGATGCGTGTTTGATTGTGTGATGGACCCCACTGGGGATGTCAGTTCAGAACAAGCTTCAGGATGCCTGACTGGCTTTGTGAACTATGTATAGCTTGTGGGACATACACGCTGGGCACCCTTGAGGGGTGCTAGTAATCAGAATCTCTGTCTCTAAGGAGTAATGTACCTCCATGGTGTTTGCAGTTTCAGACATCCCACCAGGCAGTCAATTTTAAGTATGGCTGCATGCAATAGAATTTATTTTGCAATATCAGCAACAAGGATGGATATCCAGTTTGACTAAAGTGACTGTGTGCACAGCCTCCAGGCTTTTCTTGTCCGTATAACTGAGATTTTTTCTTGTATGATTCCAAAACATTGGGCTATGAGACCTTAATTTTTGGCAAAGGCTGCGAAGAGCTCAGCCATTCGACTGAGAACTCCTGGGGCGTATCAGTCCAGGGGAGATGATGCTGGCTCTTTCATTACTCTGCGACTTCAGCTAGAGAGCATGCAAAAAGCAGTCAAAGATCAAAAAGGCTGTGGGTGAGGATCTGAATTTCTCTATGCCTGTGCCCATATGTACAGTAATTATGCAAAGTTATTGTTTGCATTCCTTATAAGAAATTTTATAATATTTTATCAGAGTTCCTCATCCAATATTCTATTTTTATTATCTGTCCAAGAAGAAATGGGGTTATAATTTTCAATAACTTTATTTTAAGGTGTTTACTTTTAAAAAAACTTGCTGTTTTCTATGGCCTTTGCATAAGCTAATTTGCAAGTAATTTCTCACTCATAAATTTTTACTTGGTATTGAAAAAATAATTTTGAATAAGTTTGTTTCCTTTGTATTGTATTGTGTCTTCAGGTCTTTTTTGATGTTTTCTTTTTAAGGAGGAAGGCTCAATCTGTCAATACGTTATTTATTTAACTCTCCAAGTATATAAAGAATGCAAACACATTGAAAACAATTTTTGGTTATTTTTCACTTCAGGAAGAAGGGATTTTGTTACTGTTAGTTTTCTACTGCACATAAAAACTTGACATAACTAACCATTTAACTAATTTCCATTGGTTAATATAAAAACTAGGGGAACTAAGATACTAGTTAGCCTAGTTAGCTATGATGTACAGTGTCCTAAGTTCTTACACTACTGTTTTTTAAGGTTTAACCAGCTGAGCAGGACCTGCTGCACTATCCCATGAGAATACTGTATATCTTGTGAACAAACTTAGAATTCTGTTTGGTGCTAATGCTTTCCAAAAATAATAGTATTACTGTTTACATTGGAAACTTAGACAGTTAATTGTATTAAGTTAATTAATGAAGTTAATTCAAATATGCCAGGTCAGTTATTTCCAGACAGAACACGTCTGTGTTGTGTGAATGGATGTCAGGTATGTGTGTGTGTGTATATATATATATGCACACACATATATATATGTATACATATGGACAGACAATAATGAAGTTTACTTATTCATTTATTCTTTTATTGAAACAAATAAGGAGCTGTATTTACTGCTAGCTTGATTGTGACAAACCTTAGTCCTTCACCTTGGAATTTTCTGAACTCTGTGGAAATCTTTTTTAAAACTTATAGTTTCTGAGACACCTAAAGTTCTGGTTCTGAGGATTACAAAAAGTTTCTCAGCTCTTGACAGCGAGAAATCCCTGCTGGAGCTAACCACCGGTGCTGTACAGTAAAGGTTATTTCTCCATCTCCCAGGAGAGGGTTTGCTTTGGTCAACGTTCTTAGAGAGTGCCCACCTTGTGTGGGATTGCATTCACTTGAAACAGGGGAGGTCTGCTGTCCTTTGATAGAGTAGTGGATGCAGCACTGTCAGGTTTCTTCTGTATCAGAGGAAACATAAACTCAGCTGTTCTGATACCCTGGATGGTGTTCCTTCACTCTCTGAACTGCAAATTCTTTTATCACCGTGAGTTGTTTCAAAAGAAGGTATAGAGCTATGAACTCAGCAGGGTAAGGCTGTCCTCTCCTATTTCCATTAAACCTTTGCACTACAGAAAGAAATCCAGGATTGATAGTGTGAAAGAAAGGGAATGAACACAGTGAAACAGTCCGTTGATTACTGTAATACCACTCAGCGTACCATTTAGTGGGCTTACATTAATATAAGACAGATATTGCAAGGACTCTGAATATTATGATCTCAGCTCCAAACATACTTAAGTAGTGAAAACTAACTGAAACAATTAAACAAAAAAAATCAATTTACCATTAAGGTAGTCTAAGATATCTCAGTAGTATTTAGCTCTTTCTTGAAATTTATTCAATCTGTATAAAGGTTGCTTAGAGGTGCCAAAGTAGTTTATACTCTGCAATGCAGGAATTAGACCTCCTGCGTGGCATTGAGTTTAACAGGAGCTTTGCCAACAAAATGAATGATGGAAGTAATAGGCCCACGGCATGTTCATAAATTAAAATAATTTTGGTGATATGGATTGACAGATTATTTGATCCTACAGTATTTCACGGTTGCCACGGAAGATTGACACAACTGAAATCCTTTCTTTTAATCAGTCCTAGCAGAATAACTGAGCTGATGCAAATGGCAAACAAGATTCCTTAGCTGAGGAATTTGGGGTCAAGTCTGTTCAGATTATGCTTGCCTTGTAACTAAATTCAGCAAATCTGTTTTTAAAAACCCACAGTGTCATAACTAGTTAATTACAATTAGGTATTGATCCTGAACCTCATCTTAGTTGCAGCAGTAGCCTGAATACATCCTTGGGTTTTTTTTCTGTTAATATAGTTTATTTTACTCTAGTTCACTGTCGTGTCTTATCTGTAAGTTCTTGAGTATGTGGGCCTGCATGCTGGAAAAAACTAGCACATTTGAGTGCTCCATAAAATTAAAATAATAGTAAAAGTTGGTTCAGGTAGGCTCTTTCTTCCCTAGGGGAACCCCTTCATTGGACGAGGTAATTCACTCTTACGGGTAACATAAAAGCTAAAAAAAAGGAAAGAAGATGAGGCAGACAATGAAAGCATCGGGACTGTTACCCCTGCTTAAGCTAAAGAGACAAATACAGCGGTCTGAATGGAGAAGGACTCTGAGTAGCAGCAATATGTAAGGGGCTCAAAGTCTGCCACGCTTACCAGTCTGAGAGCAGTCTATACTGCAATTTAGAAAGGCTATCTTTCCTTTACACGGAAAGATGTCCGTTTCCCCAAATTTTGCTTATCACCAAATGAAGAGATTAAGTGCAGGATAACACCTACAAATTTTATTGGTCAGGGCTCTAAAAATACCATTGCTGGAGAGCTGAAGCAGCTTCCTCAAGTTCTGGCTATCTGAGTTAGGTCAGCGCTGCTACTTTCTTACGCAGATTCAAAAGGGCAAAAAGCAAAAATGATGCTGTCCCTTTTTTGGGAAGTGCTTGGCCTCATTGCAAGTAACATTGAATGCTATACAAGGAAGGTGGATTTTTGACGCTATAGGAAACAGAGCTTGTGAAATAAATGGATGTCACTACATTTTTAATGAGCTTGCATGTTTGGTCAGTAATGATAATCAGTAATGATTGTATAGTATATTTAGACACATACAGGACATTTGGTTCAGGTTCATGTGTTATTTTGATTAAAGAATTCCATTAAAAAACAATAAACATGACATCCTAAAATAAACTGAAAACTGGATAATTGAGAGGTAATTGTAAAAGCAAAATCCACAACAAGTGGATGAGTTTCTGATGAGTTCTAAAAAAATGCTACGTCTTCTGTACTTAGCAGTGATTCAGGGGTTACCAGGAGGCTGTGTTCAGTTCTGTTGTTTGTACCTTAGGAAAAATAGGAAACGATACAGAAGATAGCTCTTTAAAAGTTTAAAGGGAAAAAAAAGATAGAGGAAAGCAGGGCTCGGAATAAGAGCAGGTAAAGCACCTCCTACTGAAAGGGTTCAGAGTGCATCCATGCTTATTCCATATTTCAGCTGTTAAGGCACTCCCCAAAGAAGGTGGAAATTGAACTCATGACACTAGCAGTCTCAGTGGGTGTTGTTGGAGAAAAGGTCATCTCCTACGACCTGAGAAAGGTCTGCAGGGAAGCGTTAAGGCTGTGAGTGTCTTTTTGACGTAAGTGCCAAAGATCTGAAGAAACCTTATATTCATTACCTGAGGGTTTCATGTTTCCTATGAATCAGAAAAGGCGGCTTCTCACAGTGCTGGATTTTGTGAAGCCATTTTGGACCCCTAATTCTCTGAGAACTGAAAATTGGAGAAACGAGTTCTGTGACCTGGGGCAATGAGTTCCCTGAAACGTCAACACCTGCACAGCTAGGCCCTGTACACTGGTGCAGGTTGTGATGACTGGAAAACTAATTTTGTGAATTTAACAACTCACCAGTTTTCTAAAGGTTACCTTTTTCCAGAAGAGACCTGCAATGCACTGTAAAAGTGGGTGGTTATATGATTTCGTCCACAGCTGCAAATGCTTTGCAGCGCGGAGCGGCGCTCCCGGTCAGGCGAGGTGGTTGCACGCAGCCTGCTGACGCTGGTGCCTACCACAGAAGTGCGTCCCCTGCCCTTGCGTCTGACTGCCCGCTGTTGCGTGGGAGATGATGGCACAACTAGCCCTGTCAGAACAACCAGTGTAAGCGTGACATTTTCCCCACCAGACTACGGACGAGCGGGTTCGGCTGGCAGACATCCGAGCGAGCAGGTGGTACCAGTTCCGCGTGGCAGCTGTGAATGTGCACGGGACGAGAGGCTTCACGGCACCCAGCAAGCACTTCCGATCCTCAAAAGGTTAGTTTGCGTTCGCTGTGTCTGGCGCTCACCTTCCGCTCGCACGTGGAGCGCAACTCGATCTGCCCGCTTTTCTGGCAGAAGGTTTTTAACAGGTGGGGTTTGGTGTAGTTTAGCCACCGGCTTTGGAAACGGTGTGAGATTTGTTTGAAGTCGGCAAAGGAATTAAAGGTTAAAGATGTCATTATTCTTTTATCAGTAAGGGGTCTCAACAAATAAGCCTCCTTTTAAACATTTTCCGCACGGTTGGTATCCAACAACATGACCCTGACCATGAAATATGAAGGAACTGGGGTTTCTTGTGTGTTATTCCGAGAGGTTTCTCTTATTTTTCTTTTTAGTTATAAGAAATATATTGCTGCCATATGTTTAGCAGAGTATTGAAATATTTTGATGCCTGTATCTAAATAATTGTAGCAGCATTGTTTTAATGGAACTGCAGGCTCTTTTAACATAACTTTCCCCTTGCTAGCACTGATCGTAAGGACTTAAGAATAAAACGGGTATAAATGCTAAGTAGCATGTTTCTGTTCATTAGAAAGGCATGCCGGACAATCTACAAAGTATTGTAGGAATTTTCGTTGCCATTTCTGGTTTTGCAATGGTTTGGGTAATAAAACAACTTTGAAAATTATTTCTGTACCAGTAAATGGTACCTGGGGGATGGAGGAGATGGAAACGAATGTCCCATCCTGTGAAGCTGCTGGCATTGTCCCTGGTGTGCCTTTGACCCACATGAAGCAGAATTTTCTCAGATGACTCGCAGGCACAGTATAGGAGTTAGCACAGGCCAGGAACTATTCCCGACAGACAGACGGTCTGGATGTGCTCACCCTCTCTTAAAGGCAGTCGATAACGGGGGCATAGCCAGACCGTGCTAGTTGACTTTAGTGCCAAAGAATGAGATCTATCACTCTTCATTCTACTAACAGAGGTAGTTTCTAATAGAAAGACTTGTCTTTGTTTTAGTAGTGACAGAATCTTTACACTGGTATAACGCATGCTTCGAGGAATGCACTTCCTCCTCTTTCTGCAGATAGAATTATCTTGCAATACAGACAGTTGCTATCTATGGGTTCCCGTGCTAGCTTTTAGCTTGCTGTTTGGCCATAGTCAGGCCTAGAAAAAGTCTTCTTGTAGATGCAGTTATAGAGGCATGCAAGTGCTTTTGCTGGTGTGGATGGTTTAATCACTTACTGAATAAATATACATTAGACTCAATAATTTTTTGGTTCTATAACCACATTTGTGGTAGGAAGGTTGGCTGGCATAGCTATCCCATTACTGCTGTGACCACAAACCTTTTCAAGAATAAAAGAAGTATTATTTTAAGAATGTATTATCCTTAAATAGCATATCATTTCAGTCACATAAAAAACACAGTTCCTTCAAGCTGTGTTGAGCTTACTGCAAAGACTCAGCAGCAACAGTAGCTTTCTCTTAGCTTTTCTTCACGAGCAGCACTTCAGCAGATACAGCATTTTATTGCTGAATCTGGCACCAACTTTCTTTTAAACTCAGATCAGTCAGTTGTTTTACTGAGTTTGTAAAGATTTTCCAACTATTCTGCTTAGAACCACTATAATTGCAATTACATAAAGGTATATCATGGTATCACTGAGGTTTTGGCTCGAGCGTGACATTTTCAGGCAGGATTTGTATTACTTCCCAAAAAATTCGTCTCCCACTGAGTGTGCTAGCCACAGGAGTATATTGTTCAAAATACCTACATTGGTAATGAATATAAGAACATGCATGGTAAGTCATACTGAAGGTCTCTTTAGCCCAGTATGTGACCCCAGCCAAAAGTGGGGTTTTGGAGAACAGCATAAGAGCAGGATAAGCACATAGGGATATTCCTTCAGAATAGCCTCCCGGCTGGCAGTGATTTGTATTTCAGGAGCTTGTGGTTTTGAAATGATTACTTGTTAGATAACAGAGTCCTCTTTTTCTGTGGTCCCTGCAGCTACCCCTGAAGCACTTGCTCTCCTTGAGCGCGGCTCATGGCTGTCCGGTGGAGGTGGGGAGCACTTTTAGGACTTTGTGACAAGGCCAGCAGAAGCCAGTAGTACCTCTGCATGTTCTTACCTAATAAACCAAAATAACGTGATCTTGATAATGGCAGAAAGTATGTAGCCAGTGTTGTTCAAAAGGCTTCTATAACCCTCAAAATAACAATTTTCAAATCTAAACTCCAGTCCTTGGCAAAGAATCATGAATTGCCAGACAAACAGCAAGGAGTTCAGTTAGCTATCAGCTTCGTAGCCAAAATCATCCTAATCTGGCAGCTCATTTGACTATTTTAGAGGCTTTGCTATTGTCAGTGGTTATTATAAAGATACCGTGTTCAGCAGATGAAACATGTAGAAGCGCTAGGTTACACAGATGAAGACGCTGCCAGGTGGTGACTGTCGGAAATGATACTGGGGTGCTTTGGTCGGTATCTCTTAGCCTCCGTGTCCCCGGGTAAGCACTCGTAGCGGTAACAGTTATAGTGTCATATAGAGATTTAATTACTACTTGGGAGCTCAGTGGGAAGTGGCGGCTCCTGCCTGGCAGAGGCAAGAAACTACTGCTCAGATGTGCCTAGTTTTTTGAGTGCCAGCATCTACTGGCCCCTGCTGAGCTCCTACAGGCGCATTTAACCTCCAGTTTGGAAAAGGAAAGTGGACTTTGGCACATCACCTTTGGAAGGCTGCTGACTGTCTGTGCTACATTTATGAGAACTGTGGACAGAAATTCACATTAGTTCTCGTACTGTTTCAGTTCACCCTGTTGTGCCAAGACCGAGAAGATTATTATCTTCGTCAGACTCAACAGAAGTTTTCTTCAAAAAGAAACCCTTTGATCAGAAACATGACAGCAATTCCTAAGACAGTTTCTCACACAAGATGCTGAACTTTTACCAATTGCTCATAAATTATAACAAATAGCAAATTATTGGGGTTTGCTTTTCCTTTAAAGGAGGACAAACATGGTATATAATCTGAATCTAGGGAGGAGTATGGCACCACAAAGTCTCTGTCACTAAATATTTTAAGCTGTTAAAAAGAACATTCAAAAACATTGGTGCTGTAATTACTTGGAGAGAGACTTTTTGTCTGATTACCACAATACTGTTTTATACTATTTTGTGTTTTTTGCAAATTCAAAAAACATGATCTCTAAGTAGACACAGAAAAGTAAGGTTTTGTTTTATTCAAAATAATGTTAAATCTTCTGAGGTATGTAATTTCCATTAACGTTTCTATCACTAAATACAGCTTCTTATTATCCAAATTAGTTTAATTTCCCAGTCATGAAAAGGACAAAAACAGGAAAACAAGAGTATTTCATTAAGTATTCCAGCTTACCATTCTTCATCTAGTTGTGTTTTGAGGTTTTATCTACTGCAGCTTTTGATGCTCTTATACTATAAAAGTTTGAGGTGAAGGTTTATTAGCTGTTTTACACTGTCTCAAGTGTTCATTTATGGCATTAATCTGTAAATAATAAATAATCAAAGTGACACAGCTGAGATAATTTAGGAAATATTCAGAGCTTAAACAGAGAGAAATTTTTTGTGCTGTTTATTTCTGGTTTATAAAGGAAACGAAGGATTTGTATGTGCGTGTCTGGCATGGCCCTTCACAGGGAATGAAGTGATGCTTCATTTTGCCAAAATGTGATTCCAAAGTCACAGGAAACGCAGATTAGACTATACCTATCTGTTTGGAGCAGAGTGGCTAGAAGATGAAGTGAATACTGTGCCTAGGAGATTGGGTTCTTTCCTAGACACTCTGCACATGGATTTTCAGATTGATACTGTCCACTACAATTGATCAAAACTTTCTGCTGTTTTGACAGTGGTTCCTACTTGCCTTTTCAGGGTTTTTAAATTGTGTGTGCTTTCCTTTTCATCTTTGACTGAGTGGCAACAATTTACAATAACAGCAATAAATAAAGCTAACAAATGCGTGGCAGAACATTTTTGATCCCCAAAGGTACAAATATATTCCTCTTCATATTTTGACTGGCTCTCTCTAAGCTGCTTCATTTTCTCTGGAAGCAGGAGAGGAGTGTTCCTACAACCCATAAATGAGTCTCCTTGGATGGAAAGCTTCCTGTGCTTTTCTCCCATTAAGTGGGCACCGAGTAGCCTAAGCCAACTGGTCAGAAGCTGCTCGGCACTAGTAACACAACTTTTAATTTGTTGCATTTGGGTAAGAGTTTTTAGGCTATTTTTTTTCTAGCTTTTTATGATTTATGATGAGAATGAACTCTTAGAAACAGAGGCTGCAGTTAACTAGAGGGATCAGTGTTAGGCATTTCCATATAATATATTATCTTGCTGGTCTGTAGTTAGGTACTGTGCCATTTTCCGAGACAAAAAGAGGCTATAAAGATGAACACAATGAGCCCAAACAATCTGATCCTTCTACCTCTACTAAAGGTTTTTACCTTCAACATGAAGGCAGTTGCTAGCACACACAGGATAAATTGTCAAGCAAAAGGAAGCAGACAACGTTGTTTTCACAGCACATAAGTACCATGCTGGATGTGATTTCATGCATACATTACTAAGTGTTAGTAAAACCAGAACAGACACCCACTCCTGGCAATAAAATTCTTTCTGTTGCTCCTTTGGGACCAATGATTTTTTTATACTGTTGCACAGCTGGTTTATGTGTGCCATTTCCATTGGGCAACACGGCTTATGCCTTGGAATTGTTTAATGGTTGGAAAATTGTCTGTAAAGCAGCTTCAGCAGATTTTTAGAGTTGGAAGGTCTAATGTTTAAAAGATGGCAATGGGAGATCCATTTTAAGTCACGGAAAAAAGCTCTATAAAAAAGGGTTTAAATTAGAGTCAAACTTGCTATCACTTTTACAGCTCAGAATGAGAATTCTGGTTCCAATGTCATTATTTTCTTCTCTGACATATATTCCAAATCATTTACTGTTTTCATTACAGTTGCCACATTTAAAGCCAAAGTGGATGCATTGCAGCAGTGTATGATGTGATTCTTGTGTATAGCTGGCCCATACTGTCTTGTTAAGGTTGCAAAGTGCTTCCAGATTCTACTGATTGAAAGAATTTTGTAAAATATAAATTGTCTATCACTACGTTTACAAATATCAGTGTGGGAAGATATGCATTTTGAAATGGTGATGATGTGAGGGTTTTCTTTTTTTCTTTTATTTGCAGCAAGGAATCCTCCCTTTTGGGGACTGGAGACAGAGTTTTGCTTGTGATGGCTAAGTAGCCAGCAAGACAAGAATTTAAGTCCTTTGGGTATGCTCAAGCCAGATACAATCCAGACAAATGCAGTACTTACTCCATGTGCTGGAACAGCAGCTTCAGCCTTGACCTAATGAAGCTATCATTTCTAGCAGTGAGAAGTGATTTACTTGTCAGGCTGCTGAGACCAGAATATTTTCGGATTTGAGGACAGCTGTCTGTGCCAAATTCTAGTATATATATAATGACTTTTATTTTATTTGAGTTGTAGTATAAACTGCAAAGGAAAAGCTGCAACTAGCATCACTCTTTCTGCAAACCAAAGAATTTGATTTAACACTCAGATAAATTTGTGTATATAAAATTTCAGAACTTTACATTTGAAAAACTGGCAGTAGTTTCCATTCCAGTAATTTAATGTTCACGTATCTGAATTATACATGTGGGCAGGCAGTCAAAGGGATCACAGATATATGAAGATTAACAGCAGAATGGCTGTTAGCTTTATAGTCAGCAGAACGCCAGTTTAGCTTCATTGTCAGGTTAACAAACACCTTATGTATATAAGCTTTATAATCCGGTACCAGTTATTAGACCTTGAAGTATTTCAGCACGAGTTGTACACTGCTTTTAATGTCTGCATAGATATAAGCATAACAGAGCACCTTGTAGAAGCATGACTTTTCCATTCAATAATGCAGTAGCGAAGGCTTAAAAAAATCAGAGAAAAACAACTAATCTGTTATCTGGTACCTGGCGGGCACGCATTATGGAGGAGCATGCTCTTATACTTAACAGTTTTTTGGGTTTTGGTTTTTTTGGGGGGTTTGGTTTTTTGAGAGGGGGCTTTGGAAAGGTCTGGGGGGGGGTGTTGGGGTTTTTTTGTTGTTTTTTGAGGGTGGGGTTTGGATTGTTTGGATTTTTTCCTGTTAATAACAGAGATCACAGTATCTTGCCTTGCTGCTATTCCTTCTCACCCATTTGTTTTGCTGGTGAAACTCAGTCCTTTCAAATGAGAGAAAAGATTAATATTATTGGTTTTTTGACTTACAAAATTATAGTTCTATCAGTTGTAATAGTGATGAGTGTCACAGGAATATATAGAAATAGATTAATAAATTATATAGGTGTTATTGAAATACTTAATATGGAATGGATCCTCAGCTGGTATAAAATGCTCACTAAGCAGTGTCATATTTCAGGTAATACACCCCAAATCCAATAAATATTTTACTGTTGTGTCTCTACAGCCAGACAGGTTTTTCTCATATGATTAAATGCAAAACTGTAATAAATTAAGTTTTGTTCATCTGTGACATCTTACATCCTTCTAGCTTATTATTTTCTCCAGGTAAGTCTCTAGTTTTAAAAAAGCTCTTCTAGAAAATGTGGCACTTTCAAATGTCTCGCCTTCTCACGGCTGTCAACTGCGGATGTCCTTCCTTTCTGTCTTCTGCTGCTACCACCACCACTCTTCCTCCTGTTCAAAGGCATTTGTGTGGATGACATTTGCGAGGCTTGCAGAAGAGAGACTTTGAAGAAAGGGGGCACTCAGGAAAATGGTTCTGCTATTGCTGTATTATTTCACATGTATATTCCCTTTAAGAGGACGTTCTTTCTTTCCTTAACTGTAGTTACCTAATGATTTTTAATACAATGTTTACATTCTCCCATAGCAAAGGAGAAACACTACTAGGTTTTCTTTTAAATATGGATCCACATTTTGGCAGCTGACTGGACTGTTTCTAGTGAACACAGAAGCACTGCTACTGCTAAAGTAATGTTTTCAATAGATTATGCAATTATAAAAAGTACAGGGTGAAATGCTGGTGCTATAGAAGTCAGAAGAAATGATCTGTTGGTTTCAGTATGCACATAGTTCTTCCTTACTGTTTTCTTTTTCTGCTTACGTTACTGGGAAAAACAGGGATGTTTGAAGTTACCTTAAAATAAAAACAAATTCCTGTGATTCTGAGAGATATAAAAGTTCCATTCTGGTCCATCTCTAACTTTATACAAGGAAAATTACACACCATCTTGCATTCTTATGGGGACAGAAACATTTGAAAAGGAAGAATGTAAATTTGGTCATTTGCTTTTAGACCTATGAAAAATTGGTGAATAGAACTTTAAAATATTTTTAATTATGTAATACACTTTGTCCAGAAGGCTATTTCACTTAACTTTTAGATTTTTTTTAATGACTCTCAGAGTCTGTTATAGATGCAGAATGGAGGCAAACATGTTTTATGGTTAGAATTGGTTTTGCTTATGTCTGACCATTTGGGAAGACATTCTCTGAAACATTTTAATTCTATCCAATATGTTATATATACATAATACATGATGCATAGCACTTCTGGGAGATAACCTGAATAATTCACCTACAGTAATATGATCATGTTGCACTTCAGGTTATAAATGTTTTATTACCATAATACATTGTCATATAACATAAAGCCCCTAACATTTTAAATCAGTGAAGAGGAAGGATTTTGGATTTATGAATCATGATACTGTTTATATTTATCGTACCTAAATTTCATTTTATATCTACTTATTTTATTAAACTATAGAAGTAAATGAAAAGTTGTGTTAGAGAACAGTACAAACCATTTAACTAAATTAATGTCTTAAATTTATCCCCTCCAATATAAATAGCTTTGTATACTTTAAGATGGAGTTGTTGGCTACTTCACAGGTAACGAAATAAGTGTGAAGGACAGTGCTACTCCAAAGCCAGAAAAAAATAAACTGGCTTGCAAGCTGATTCAAAAAGTGAGTGGGGAAAAAATAAAGTATTCTCATTATTTTGAAAATTAAGTTAAATTTCCAGAATTCTTAACCTCAAGTATGCTTTGTAACTTTTATAGCCAAAAGTTGGGTTGAATTATATGTGTAAGGAAACAGGGGCATCCATTACTATTTAACTAAAATGGAATGTGTGAGGAAACAGGAGCATCCATTGTTATTTAACCAAGACTCCTGTTAAATAACAGGAATAAGCCATTATTTCACATCTGCTGATCTTTAAAAAGGAAATGCTGTCTTTATTAATTCTGAATGTGTCAGTTTGCATGACCTAAATGATGGAATTTTTCAGTGAGACCGTTTGTCATAGGGATTATCTGATGAACTTAGTATGCCTGGAAAGTTTATTTAACAGCTCATTTACCATTATAAAAAGATGCAGGTGAACCATGCAGTAAATGAATGCCTGGTGCCCCCTCTGCACACCTCCAGTTTTATTTCTAGCAAATAAGTGGTGTCTCATTTGGCTAAAAAGTTACATGAAAATGTTTTTTTCAATCAGATTGTTTTTTCTTGGCTACAGGTTCTTAACATGCCTTAATTACTATGAATTTGCTTTATTATGCCTGATATACTTTTAATTATTTTTGAGACACACTGTTTACTTTTACTTAATTTTTTTTTTGCAGTTTCCTTATATTTTGCCACCAATGTTTGGCTACCACAGGCGTTTAAAGAAAAGTAGGAGTTTAAAAGTAGGATTAAAAAGTAGGAGTTAGTAAATAGCAAATTGGACTTTCAGAAGCTTAGTTGCAAAATTTCCATTGATTCACGTTACTCAGGGCCAGGATATTATATAGTAGGTCCACAAGGAGGACCTAACATTCAATATTGGAAAAGGTTCAATATTGGAACTTCTGACTGTCAGGTGTCCTTCTTGACTTTAGGGTCAGCACAGAGACAACTGAATGAATAATATCTCAGTTGATACTGACCAAAAATTAAACCAGAACAAGGAAATAAATCACAGGGGTAGCTAATTTATTTTTGTTGTTCTAAAAAAACCCTATAGACTTCTATGACATCATAATATAGCATTACAACTTAATTATATTTATTCTAAGGAAGTGTTTATGTCCTATGGTGGTAGATATCAATACTAGAATTTTGAAGAAAGATTCAACATGTAGAAACATAATTTTATCATCTGAGAATTGTCTGGCAACACTGAAAAGATATTCAGTGTTTCCACCATAAAATTCTGTGGTGACTATACAAGGCCACTTGTAGAACACAAATGTTTTACACTCACTATGTATGTAAAGTAGTGAATGACGGAAGTAAAACTGGTAGTCTAGCACATTTTGATAAAGCTTTACAATATTTGTGAACTATCAACAACACAGAATAATGACAAAACTAGATGCTAACCCATCATTTTTATTTCAGTAGAGCTTGAATTTCTAGAATTTACAAGAAGCCATATCACTTATGGGAAATTTTTGCCTGAATTTTCTTCAGTGTACTGAGAGTGTTTAATCCAGGTCATGTATGCCTGGTAAATACATGAGATGAACTTTACCTTATTGAAGATGATCTTTACTTTAGAATCTTTTTGTTTGTTTTAAATTCCAGATCCGTCTGCTCCACCAGCTCCATCTAATATCAGAATTGCCAATATCAGTGCAAACAATGATGGGAGTGTAAATGTAATGATTACTTGGGATCTTCCAGAAGAGCCCGATATCCCAGTGCACCACTACAAAGTCTTCTGGAGCTGGACATATAGCAAATATGTAATCCCAGCTAAAAAAAAGAGAAGGAAGATTACTGATGGGGTAAGAAAGAAAACAGTAAATGAGACAGAAATATGGCTTATTTCTGGCACAAAATAGAGTGTAAGTATAAAATATGTGATAAATTGCAGTGATTTCAGCAGCTGGTAAAGTAGTGGTCTTAATTTTTCATATCACCAACCCCGTAGACAATTTTGATCTCCTAATCTCTATCTTTCACTGAACTCAGGGACACAAGTAGAATTCTGCCTTAAAATGCAGGTAAATACTGTAAGATTTTGCAGGAGGGATGGATAGAAAGTTAAATGCTGTTTGTCCTCTAAATTCAGGCTTATTTTATTCGTGCTTCTTAAAGAGGCAGTGCTTCTTTTATTTAAAAAGCCAAATATAATCTGTCACATTGTTCTTTCACTATGCAAATAAAACTTGTCACACTATCATATAGAATAACCATTAAATAGTCAGTATAGGTCCAAGGAAAAAACAAACCCAAAACTCTTTAAATAAGCTGCTGTACCAAAGATCTGACATATTTCCATAACAGCTAGTTACTATGAGTTTCTTGAATGATGTGTCAAATATTGCTTTACTGGAAAACTATTTCTTGTGATTTGCATATTATTTTAAAGTAGTTAATAGAAATAGAAATCACTTACAGATAACAGGCTGAACTTAATTCTCAGTGCTCTTAATGAATGCGTTGTGAGAATTTGGTCCCGTGTCTATGTTAACCCTGTCTTTTGGCTCTGGCTGCCCACCTGCACTGTGGTGAGTGACCGCCGGAGGGTTATAGTTCCCTCTCTGTCCCTCAGTCACCAAACCCTGAGAGAAATAACGGCAATGAAGGCTGTGTGCTGAGTTCATCCACAGCAGATTGGACACGGCAGAGGTGCCACCATGGGAGCATGCTGGACCCATGCCTTCTCATGGGAACTGATGGGTGATCAGGGTCTGGAGGCTGCAGGGCCTGGAGGCTGCAGCTCTGTGCTGGGCAGGCAGGAAAAGGAAATTTCCCTGCAAATGTAGACAACATGGAGTAATTTCAGGGGCTGAGATAACTTGGTTCATTTCTACTTTGGTTAAATAATTTCCCCCCCCCCCAAGTAAATATGCATAGAAAAGAAAGTTAGTTTTCTTGTGCTTTTAAGAAATTACTTTGGCAAGATAGGGGTGGGGTTGGACTGTGCTAGGTAGAAAAGTTTGCGTTTCTCAGGAAAGCTGCCATTGGCTAGAGATCTTCATGGCAGAGGCGACAGCCTAAAGATAGAGGGGAGCTTTCTCTCCACAAGCTGGTCCTTAAATCACAAATCCCAGAGAATTTTAAAATTGACCTGGGTCCTTAATGTTGTGTTGGCACCTTGTGTAGGGTACATCCTGCGTATAAATGTGTTAAACCAGATCCAATATACAACATTACAGTAATTGGGACCAAGTTCTGACCTTGAATATATAGAAATCCAAGGCATATTTTAGAGAAAAGGCAGGCTCTTAGAAGATCTTTCATATTACTCCTGGCTCATTGTACTTCGTCTTCTGCAGCATGTCATGAAACTGTACGGCAATGCCAGTGAGATTCAGACTTGCCCCACAGGACACTCCTGAGGCTATTGCTAATCAATGGTCCTTTGAATATCATAGCAACTCTTCTGTCTAAAAATTGAAACTGCAGAAAACTTAAAAAGAAATAAATTAAAGGTGGAAAAGTCTTATTTCTTAAAGATCATTGGAGGTGTTTTTTACCCAGTTTTTACCTTTAGATGTAGTCTAGTCCAAATCATTTTATAATTATTTCCATATGAAATCATTCTAGGTTGACATTCAAATAATTTGACTACAGTATTAACACTGTTAATTGAGCATTATAGTCAATCTTATAAATATCTCAGCACAAAACAAGTAAAGGTAATTGATATTAAATGTTTTTTGACAATCCCTGAAGTGTTAAATATGGCATGGAAAAGACTCGGTAGTCTTTTTCACTCCGGATTGACTGTCAAACTTCAGAGGCACAAAGTATTCTAATGAAAACATGGAGTAATGTCTTCTGTCTGAGATATGGGCTAGAAGGGCATTTTTATAAATACATTAAAAAAATTTAGAAATGTAAGAATACTGAGAAGCCTTGGCTCTTCTTTGCAGTATAATTTATGATATTGCACCTTAATTTATGGATTATTGACTGGAGAATGATAGTCCTACTCTGGTGTTTCCCCATTTAAGACACTTCCATGAGAATGGAAACTGTATTTTTTCTTTTCTGTTTTCCATTCTATAGCAGAAAAGTGTTCTTACCAATGAGGGGTTATTTTTGATCATGGGTTTTGGTTTCTTTTTTTCAATTTTGTTTACAACAGTTGAAAAAAATAGAAAATATTGACAAGGTTACTGAATGTTGGATTTTAGCTGTCTTCAGACTGATCGTCTCTAGAAAAAGTTTTCAATTGCTCTGCTAACACAGAAATTGGGGAAAAAAAGTTTAAATTTGTTTGGCTAAAATAATTTTGACATAAGAAAAAAACTTGTTATATGTAAATAAACCCCTTTAGTTTTGACCTAAACGATAGGTGTCTGTATTTTCCAAGTAATTGCCAAAATGATGTAAACATCAAGAAGGTTAGTATTTTAAAAATGACACAGAAAACCAGAGTCCAATAAAATACATTTTTTAAAGAAAAGAAATTTTGCTCTGTTGAAATTTGTACGTGAGTTTTCTTTTCTAATTTCAAGAGTAGTGTGCCTAAGATAACAGGCCTGCTTTTAATAAGGGCCTGTGTTTCAGTAATACTATAACTACTTTGTATATTTATTCTCCTCTGTTATAGGCCCAAAATTATGTGGTGCTGGAGGGACTCCAACCCAACAGCAACTACAATGTGGAACTGCAGGCAGTAACACGTTGGGGTCAGATACGCCTAAAAAGTGCTAAGGTTTCTCTCCATTTTAGCACAACTCAGGACACCAGGAATAATAGTGAGTAATTGTATTAAAACACCTGAATGCTTTATCCCTTCTTCATCTGGAATTTGAATGTTTTATATAATGATTTCTCAAATTAAAAAAAATATTTCTCTTAAAGCTTTCTGTTTCATATCATAGTGACCCTGTCTCGGTGAAGTTGAGTAACCTTTTCATGTTAAATTTCTTATCTAAAAATTGGTGACAGTTTTTGCCTAATTCTTTATCTTAGATCCTACCCACCTGAAATAAACAAATGCGACAAAAATGGAAATATTTGCATGACTGTGGTGTTAATATTTTTTAAATGCAATACAGGTATAAATACTTACTATATTTGTCAGTGGCTGGAATAAAACCATTTCTGTGTCTTTATCTTAACTGGACAGTTTTAGTTTGCAACACTTTTCAAAATCCTGACTGTTTTGAGTAGCCCATTAATTCAGATTCTTGGACCACACAAATATGTATCTACTATGAAGCGTTATAAAACATCAACTCTTCTATTAGGGAATCTAAAATGTTCTATGCCTGATAAGCAATGAATTCTCAATAAATTATTGCACACATAGGACCCACATTCAAATTAGAATCTTGAGATCTTTAGATGTCAGGTTATTTCTTGTTAAGGTCTTCTTTAAAACCTCACATGCTAAGTAATATAATTGAAAAGCATATCTGAATCTGAATGTAAACTATGATTCTTAGTCTTAGTTAAATGCTATTTGTATAATTACAATACCATACCAAGTTACTGCCTCATCTGCTGATATGTCTCTGATTAACCAATACAGCAAAATTCTGATAATAAGATGTTAAAGAATATAATTTTAAATATCCTGTCCTGACTCCATTTCATTTTCCATCCATTTACATCCTTTTTTTAAAGTACACTCAAAGTTTAAACTTTACTTGTTGCCATTTTCATAACATAACTGTAATTACTATCACCCTAACTAATCAATTGCTATTGTTGCTGGACCCTTCTGCAAGCATATTCAGTTTGGATATACATAAAATATTTTAAAGTAGTTATTAGCTATGACAGACCTTCATATCTACAGTTGCTTCCCATTTTAATGTACCAAGAAGATAAAATAGACCTAAAGATCCTTCTTTTTCCCATATTAAGCTCATTTTTACTACCTTTTTGGTCCATCTTGAGAGACAGCAGAGGGCCAAGTTTTTGTCTCTTCAATACACTGAGTCCTTGCTTGAAATCCATACCAGAATATGAGCTTGAATCTCCACAGTGTGTACATAAGGCAAGTTTGGGTTAAATCCTCAGTGACGCCCAGTATAAGTGAATATAAGAGTTCTGCCCTTTCCATACTGGCTCTCCCAGATTGTACCTGTGCTTTCTGTCATCCCCTACAAAAGTGACCTAGTTTGCAGGATTGTGCACAATATCAAAAGCTTCTTTGAGTTACCACATTTAGTTTTCCTTTCTTTTCTGTATGTACACAGGAGATGTAATAGAAGAAAAACTACAGTGGGAACTGGGTGTTTAATTCCAGTACACTCAGCCACTGAGCTCAACTAGAAGTGTGTCATTGGTGTTTACGAGAGACCTTCTCATTTTGCTGAGTATTTTCGTAAGAATTTTTTGTTGGTTTTGCTGGCTTTTTTTTTTTCCTGCAAAGCACATTTTACTAGATAAACAAGCAAAAATTTCCTTTTCTTTTTTTTTACACACACGCCCCCCACCCTCCCTGCCCTGGTCTTCTTGTCTCTTCTGATTAGAAGTTTCTGTGAAGTTCTGGATCTTAGTATTAAACTTTAAGGTGTTTCCTTTTCAGTCCAATCATCTTGACTGGCATTTCACCAGATTATGTCACAGCTCTGAGAAAGAACATGTAACTAAGTTTCCTTTACGTCAGGTCACAGGAGAAGGCTGGTGCCTGGACTTCACCTGAGTCTGAGGCTGAGCTATGTCTTGGTAACTGGGACGAAATGCTAGGTGCCATTATACACACCTAGCCAAACTGACATTGGGCAAGCTGTTGAATTTCTTTCTCTCATTTTACTATGAGAATAGCTTTATAGACTTTCCCCTCTCGGGAGCAGGGATAATTAATCAACTGATGTTTGTCAGGCTTTATTGCTAGTCCTGACTAGCAGATCATCACAGTCTTTAAACATGATAGTAAATAAAGACTTTCTATGTAACAAAACCCCTGTAATCTGAAGCTGAGTGACTGAGATTGGACTGTGTTGTTTTTGGTACCATTCTATACTTACCGTGAGAAACCCTTTCGCTGGTAGTGCTGTATCAACTCTCCATGGTCTCACTAATGGTCTGTCTCTCATGGTCTATATCACCAATGGATTTCTGTTGGGAGAGGAAGATTTTTGTTTCACTTTTCCCTCTCCAAAACGTTGTGGTTTTCAGAATCTGATCCAGATCACATCTGATTTATTACTTACAAATCCTCTACCAAATGCAGTTCATTTACCCTATACCTCACGTGTGACTTCAGTGGTTTCACCGTTTTCTGTCCACTCCAGTGGCACCTCTTTCCTATCACCATCACAGTTAGATTTAAATGCCTTCCACAATTTTGCTTGGATAATCTACCCTCTCCTTGATTGTTTTACTTCAGAAAACAGGCCATCAGTATTTTCTGTGAAAGTCTGCTATCTACTAATGACTGATTAGTATAGACTTTCTAATGCCTTGTGCTTTGTTTCACTTTCCTGTGGTGACCTTTTTGGAGTAAAAAGTTCATTAATTGTTGTATTGTTTTTTAAACCAGAGTAATACTATAAGAGCAATATTTTTGTTTTCTCACATACTTCAAGTATTTGACTGTTATATTCAAGTTATGAACATCCATTTAGTTAACAAGCAGTATTTTCTTTTTAACTGCAAATCAGTGCCTGCGAGAACTAAAACATGTATTTGTTTTACAGTAGAGTACTTCAATAGTAAGTTTATAGTCAAATCTGAGCATACTTTCTGTTAAAGCCACGAAGTAAAGGATTTGAGATTCTTTGAGTCTAAACCACTGATATCATACATTTTAGTGGATAGAGCACTCTGCTGAGAAGTGTATTTGGACCTTTTTGGACTTTTTAAAAAAACGACTAAATTATAGCTTACATAGAAAGGCAAATAAAAACTATTCCTGGAGGAGATGCAAATTCATCTTCTGAATCTCACTGAAGTTAGTTAGGTACAGAGCCAGTCCTGCTTGAGGTACTTTGGAGAATACTCAGAAGCAGATGGAGAAATATGAAAAAGAAAAAAAAAATATTGCCTGAAATATTATCTAGGACGTGACATTCACGCCCCCTCTTTATTTGGGGACTTCGATGGCCTTTGGGAAGTAGTTCCAGAAGCAACATGCCAATTTTGCTGAAGTCCCACTATCAGTTACTCTACTCCCTTTGGAATGAAGTTCTGGTTTTTTTAGGTGTCTGTTCCTATTGTCAGAATAAAGAGTAGTCCATAACCTGCTGAAGTAATTTAGTCCTACAGACCTCTGTGAGCTTTGACCCTGGCCCTCTGGCATTATATTTCCCCACACTCAGAAATACGTTGCCTCACTATATTTGTATGCTTCACTTCTACGAAATGCAGCAAGGCTCTCTTGATCTTTATATAGAAATATTCTAAATTGGTGTCCTGTTTTTTCTGGAAGTGGAGCAGACAGAGAACAGCAAAGCAGAGATTTAGTAAAATTAAAATACTTTAAGTTGAGGTATACCTAATAGATTTAAGTATGTACTTCTCTCTATCACTGTTTGATTTCCTTTTAGGTAGTATAAACATTCTGGTTACCTTGAGAAAGAATTTGCTTAAGTTTGGTAGTTTTACTTTAATTTAAAACAAGCAAAGAAAATGTAAAATTGTATCAGATTAAGCAAAGGATTGACAAAGTAAAATTTGGCCAAAAAGCAAGTGGGTCTCAGCTGAAGCTACATGTAGGGCACAATGTTCAAGTTTACATGCTACTCATGGTAATTATTGAAACCTGAGTCTTTCCCTCTTTCTCTCAAGTATGTAGTTAATAATTTGCCACTTCCTAATTATTAGAATCTTTACTTTTCATTTAGGTGTATTATTGAATTAAAGACAGCTTTTTTTGTTAATCTAATGCAAATACTGTCCTCTTAATCAGAATTGATATATTTGCGAGTGTGCAATGAAAATGCAATTTGAATCAACATTGCTGCCTTTTCAGCTGAAAATATCTAGAAATACTGTCAGCCCTGGTAAATGTTGATGAACTGTTGCCAAACAAAATGCTTGATGAAGGACATCCCATTACCATTGCTTGTTGGAAGCTGGGCACATAACACCAAGGGAATTGCTCAAAGTTAATTCTGCTCTTACAATGTTTTCCTAAGCATTCACTGTTCACTGTTGGAAACAGGAAAGTGGGCAAGAAAGATCTTTAATCTGACCAGAGTATTCTTATATAGCATACCAAAGGACTATATTTACTTTGATGTAATAACCACATGTGGCACTCTGTGGGTTACACTCAATGCCATCCTTGGGTTTTGTGTATATTCAAACACTGCACAAATATAAAGGCCATGAATAATTATACAGAACTACTGCTAGGTACTATGCCTGTTTAAAAAGTCAATGTGTCAACATTTCTTGTTCTGGGGCATAAAAATCACTCCCTTTCCTTATTATTCTTTTGAAAATTTACAGAGCGTTTTCATATTAAAATATATTTCTCTTTTTTTCTCTCTGTCCAAAATATTTTTTTGACTGGATTTCAAACAAATTATACACTTTTCAACCATTATGGACAGTTTGTTCTTTATATTAATTTTTTTTAGGTAAGATACTGAAATAGGATAATTTGGATTAACGATAGTATTATTTTCCAAATTTCAGCACTGTTAACCTAGTCATTATATGGCACTGTACTTAAATAAATAATTCCTGATTGTTCTATGTATTACAGAGGAACAGACATCTTCTGCTGGGAAACCCCAGAAAGGACTGATGGATCCTTACCCAACATTTCAAAGAAGGAAAACCACTCGTTTTCTTAAAATTGGAACTCCTTTCTATCAGGACAATCAACTTCAGGTCAAAGTCTACTGGAAGAAGACAGGTTTGTCAAATTTTTATTTTACTATTTTTTGTAAGGAGGAACTCTCATCAACTGCTTCAGAGTTGTAGAACATTGATATAATATGATGAACCTTGTACAATCATTCAAAGTTAAATCCTACACCCATCCTTTCCCTTCACGTTCACGTTAGAGTGAAACATTGCCTCTCCTCTTTGTGTTATGGAGGTGTAAATGTCTGGCAGATGGAAATGACGTGAGTCAGCTATCCAAAATTACGGTCAGTCATGTTGGGAGACTGAATCTTCCCAGAGCCGAGATAATTTTTAGTTCGGTGGAAATTGCTTCTATAAAGTTTTAAATAGGGAAGCAGAATTTGGCCTTATGTTCAACAGAGCTTTTGTGGCTATGAATGTTGTCTCCCTGGAGTGTGGTCGGAGGATCTCAAGTACATACAGTTCCCAGGCGGATTTTCTGCTGATGCCACTGCAGTATCACTTGTTGGACTTTGTCAGTTGAGAAATGAGTCAGGAAATGAATGTATATATAAGTCATGCAGTGTCAAAAAACTAAACTGTAGTTTGAACCACAAAATTTAGAGTTATGCTGGCTCATGGTAAGGCCACAATAGGCTTTATGCCAAACTTTATCAGTCACCTTGAATTAGCACAGGATGAATAGTTGGCCACAACAACTGGAAAAATCTTTAAGTTGGTTTTCTGCTACGCTGCACGCACCCTTCTGTTTCTCAGAAAAATCTAACAACAATTTTATGTTTAAGTCTTCCAGTCTAAAGGAAAATGCCATAAAGTGCCTGATCACATTCAGAAATCAGAAAGGATTTTTCTTTCTTGCCCTCTAGGAGCATATAGGTCATTACGTGTTGCTCCAGCTTAGCCATAACAGGTTCATACGCTGTTATCTGAAAATGTGCTAACACTGTTAGTGTGTTAACTTGGAGCAATCTACATGTGTAGCAGTAACACCTGTATAAAATCCATTCAATTTTTGTGTTTGAAATAAAGGGCTACAAAATGGATAATCACCTTTTCTTCTGGAATTTTTCAAATAATTTTAGAAATATTTAAGTTCTTTTGGGTTTAAGTGTATGCAGCACCACCCTGAACGAGGAAAGGCTATATAACTGTTCAATTTTGCTATGTGACATAAGAATATGTCACACTGGATGGTGTGGATTGTGAGAGGTATCTTTCGCTTCTTAAAAAGTGCCTGCCTGTTTGAATGGTTACCTTTCTAGCCATGCTATGTCAAATACTTTCAAATCAAATGCTTATTCCTCCATAAAATCTTCAAGCTTTGGCTCAGCCTGACTACAAACACATTTTAAATGTTTGTCCCTATCTTGGCTATGCTAGTTTTCTTTTTTCTAGCTTTCCCCATTATATTTCATTTTTGCCTAACTTCATGGAAAGCTGGAATAATTTAAAGTTTAAATAAAAGTTGAGGCATTCTTAATTGTGAATACTAAGTTTACCTAACAATATGCTTTTGGTTATCCAAAGTGAGATTTATATATTCTAAGCTTGGGACTGATCACCTTAAGCTTTAGTCTTCTGGAAGTGAGATGTCAACTCATTGTCCAAGCTCCTTTTATAGTCAAAAAAGAAAAGCAGGTGACTTCTGAAGCAATTCATCCCACACAGCAGCTGAATCATTCTCTGGAGATGCCTCTCTTCCTTACTGAGTGCAGAAGGGAGCCTAGACAACTCGTTTGTAGGAGGCTTAGAGATGCCTAACATCTCTGTGTGAGCTGAGGGTCAATTCTGAGCAGTTTGAACTGAAAAAATTGAGGGACAAGATTCAAAGATGAGGAGACTATGATGTCTCCCACAGGGGTAAGGCCAAGTTGTGCAACTCACAGTCTACAGGCAAGATTCAGCCCAGTGGAACAATCGATCCAGCTGCAGCCCTTTTCCTGCCAGCCTTTTTCCAGAAGAAGAAAGATTATGTGTCCTGTGACCAAAATGCCAGAGCCCCTAGTGAAATTGACCTTACAAGTGTTTTCCAAATTCACTGTTATAGTTAATGGAGAAAAAGCATGACCAGTACAGCAATATTCATCTTGTTCCAAAGTAGATATCTTGAACCTTGAACTAGGTGTCCACTAATTATAATGGTAACTTGGATGTCGAGCTTATAAGTAGATGTTACACCATAGTTACTTAAATGTTGACATTTAAATCTGGAGCTGAATCCCACGCTGCGTTACATACTTGGAAGTAATATTTGTAGTAAAAGTTATAAATGCCTATAAAAAGAAATAAGGTAGTCAGTATTCTTATAGTGGCCGAGACAAGAGATAATTAAGATTAAATTAAGTCAGGGAATATTTTATAGCTTGGAAATAACAGTGTTTGGAACTGGTGTAATCTCCACAATTGGTGGTCTTCAAAGACAGATACGGCACAGATCTGGTAGAAATGACATGGATTTACATACTGTCACCTTGTGCCAGGGATGGACCAGTTGAGTTCCTGAGTTGCTGACTGTACAGCTGGCTCGTCTGGTGTGAATCTGTGTGCATCCAGTTATACAAGGGGGGCACCCAGAGGTCCATTTTGGTCACCTGGTGGGAGCAGGCTCTGTCACATGCACTATGGAGTTTAGGTATATGCCCCGGCCACACAGTGGAAGTTGCCTTCGTTTTTCTCACATAACGAACAGTGATAGCAAAGGTGCGTGAAGAGGGGCAGAATATGGCAGTTTGTCACACTTACTTTTTTCTTATCTTTTTTAAAAAGAAAATGTCTGGGTTCTGAGTGACAGCATACGCAGTAACTCAGCAGGAGCCATTGCCTCCTGTGGAACTGAAATATAGCCATTTACCTGCTCCTGAGAAGCTAGCAGCTTCTATAACTCTTACAGGAGTTTGGAGGTTATGTAGTACATGGATGAGGTACTGACAGTAAATTTACTAGTGACACTTTACGGCAGAGCAAGTCTTTTTCACCGTGCAAGGAACACAGCAGGAGAAGCATATTGGCTGTGTCTTGTCTTTAGGAAAGACAGCAGTTACTGGAGCCAGCTGCGTTGGGAACTACCCATGCGTCTTTCTCCTTTATGAACTGCACTGTCTCAAGTCGTGTTTAGGGAGTTGTAGGAGGGGTAAGAGTGCAGCAACTATAAGAGGAAACACTGAGAGAGAATTTACCTCAGCCTACTCTATAGCCTACCATCTAGGCTATTTTCATTGCAGATAGGCAATCAGAGTTCAAATCCTTCCTGACAGGGAATCAACCTCTTTGTCTTCTACGTGGTGGGTGAAAATAGCAGTCCCTGTTGATTGCTGTAATGTTCTCATTATTTTGTAGTTTTCTATTAAAAACAACACTCTTTGGTACAGGAACACAACCATTATGTAGTCCTAAATTAGGATGTGTGACTTTAAAACAAATAAAAATTAAGAAAATATCATGAAAACATGTGAAATAAATATATTGATAATGGTAAGAGTTTCCATGATATAGAAAATAATTCAAGAAATATGAGTCTCAAGCTTGAATATGTTGTACATTTGTAAATTAAGCAAATTCTCAATTGGTTGTAGCAATCTTTGCTTTGTCTGGTTTGATTTTCATGGGTTTTTGTGCTTTCTGTGATGGACTTCATGGTCCTAACAAGAGATGGTTGTAGTGGTGATGAAATTAATACATTATTTAGATTTTGGATTTTTTTAAGATGAAGACATTTAAAACAGTATGATGTATTGATATAGAGTGTCTTTTAGCTGTAATGAAAACTTTAATAACTACTAAAACATCAATCTTTCACTTTGTAAGAATGTTACTCATTTTCTATAGTAATAGCTGCTCAGAAATTTTTGTTGTATTCCTGAATTCAGTGGCCCTACCATTCTACTTAGACCTGAGATTACTTTTTCTTTTAAATTCTGTCCAAAACCAACATGGCTGTATAGAAGAGTTTTGTACTGCTTCCCAACACTGTAGCATCACAGCACACCACAGATTACAGAAACAAACAGAAGGAAAGACTTGTGTGGATTTCTTGCAGTCTCAGACCACTTAAGAAACACGAACGTGTTCCTAAGGTTGTTTTAGATTATTACTTTACTTTCATTGGTCCCTTTGTTAGCTGAGAAATTGATTTGCTTTTGAATTTGAACCATTTTACTCTCTCTAAAAAGGACAAAATAGAACTGAATCATAGAATAATTTAAATGAACTGGAAGGGACCTCTGGAGGTCAGCTGGTCCAACCATCTGCTCAAAGGAGAACTCTGAAGTTAAATCAAGTTGTTCAGTCCTGTCTGTAAGGCCCTATAACAGATGTTGTTATTGTTTTCTGAATGACAGGGAATTTGTCCTTTATGAATATCAGGCTGCAGAGGCCACCTAGCAGTTTATCGCAGTGTACCTTAGGATTTCCAGAATGTACGGTGAAGTTTCTTGACATTCAAAGACAGTTCTTCCATTACTACGAAGAAGATGTATTCCTCAGTGTCATTTGCAGATGTGCCTCTAGGAAGCCAGTGAAAGACCACAATGATGGCATCAGGACTGAAGCTCTTGGTTTCATATCATCCCTCTGGATAGAATTCATCAGACCGCTATCCTGTGCAACAACTGCAATAGAGGGAGTGTTGCAAACTATTACTGAACTGGCTTTATTATACAGTAAAGAAGTGATTGCTTATCAGTACTCAAAAAATGAACACAATATTTGAGCTAAAGTCTGAGTAAGTGCATGGAAGATCCTATTTCCATATATATGCATCATAACGTGCCACGGTTTGGTAGCAGGAAAGACTTATTTAGGCTGTTCTCCAAGTGTCATTTCTTAAGTCCCATTAGCTTCAGTAAACATGAGGCATGAATGGAATGCAGGATCTGGACTTTACATTAAAATAAATCTCTTTCTGAAATAATCTTTGAGTTTGAATGCTTTGGTATGGTGGCAATAATAACTTTACTTCAGGATGTATGCTAGCAAAAACAAGTCCACACTTCAAGCAGTACAAGGTGCTTAGCAAATGCACATAATTTTGCTCGACAGTCATCACAAAAGCATATTGTAATTATATGAATTCAATAGCTTCTTTCTTAAGGAAGAAAATGTCTTTCACTTGCTGCCTCTGACTTAGGCCTGGGATTAGAGAAACACAGTAAATTCCTTAAACAGCACGAATCCCACTTTTGTAAATGAAGAGAAGAACTTGCTTGTGGCCAGATTTTTTGGCCATCTCAACTGTGTGAAATTAGAAATTATGTGCTATTTATGTCAAATAGTGGAATCAACTTAAACAAATCACTTTTAACTCCTTGGTGCTGGAGTCACAGAGTACCATCCATTACCAAGAATGGATGCACTCTGAACCCCCTACTTAAAAGGATCAGCTACCTAGAATAATTAAGATCCTCAGTATCTTGTGCAGTGATCAAGACTGAAAGTGTGGAAATAAAAAGATCTTTATGTTTCCTCTGTTCCTCAGTGGTTTGGCAACTAGAGAGCTGAGGTTTTGGACTTCAGCTGAAAAGCCTTCAAGTTGCTGCTAATTTGTTTATCTTCAGGGTATGAAAATAAGATATTTCCCATAGACAGAAGGAAAAAAAAAATTCTTTATGAGCTCACTGCATCAATTCTCATCACTTGCTGCAATAATTATAATACATTAAAATATTAGAATGTAATTTAGTATGATGATTTCTTTCCAAAGCTACATGTCACAATAATATTTTCTAACCTGTTACTCTGCTTTCACTACTCTTTTCTTAGTGCCTGTTATTTGAGTATAATGTAACTCTCCTTGCTCAGGTAAAGCTTTAGTTTCCTTTACTTTTCTTTGAATGAAGTCTATGAGCATTTACATCCCCTGTTTAAATTAAACATTTAAAGTACTTCTAGATATTTAAAATCAATATATCTGCCCCTTGGTTTGCTTAAAAAGACAAATATTTAATGCATTAAGGCTTGGCTTCAGGCTTCTTTCTTTGTGTTTCTCGTAAATGCTAAAGCAGAAAAAAAAAAGAATACTTAAGGCAGGGAGAGGCAAAGATTCCTCCATTGTCTGATAAATCAACCAAACAAGAATAATGAATTAAATTACAAGGAAGAATAAAATGCAAGGCAAGGCAAAGCAAACAGAAAGCTGCCACAAATGCTTTTAAAACCAGATCTTAGGAAAACAAAATTAACTTTCACTTAGTTCAGGGAGATAAATGAAGTGACTGTATGTGCTGACTCTTTCTTTGCAATAAGGTATTTCATATGGCAGGTTTTAAAATAATTGAAAGCTTTCCCCGTATTATCCTATGGTCCTTTCTCACGGAACTAGTGCCATTGAAGCTAATGAAACCCTTCAATAACAGTTGGAGTTTCTAGCTGTTATTGTAAAGAATTCAGCAGTAGTTGCTTAACACTAAGGAATTATTAGTTTGGTACTAACTGTTGCACTAGGAAGATCAGTGTTTGAGCAGCTGGCCATTTTCTAATTATAGATATTTAAGCAGTAAAATATTTGTACTTGAAGGTATCACTGTGGTCCAGATGGTTCTTTCAGCAAGAAGACTTTGCTGTTAATTACAGTGAAGTATATACCAATATATTTCCCTCATATTTCTATGCGAATACAGAGACAGTGGCTCAGCAGAGGCTGATTGGGAGAGTGCACATAATGTGCATTTGTATTTAGGGATTTAATTAGTAAAGCTGGCCCCAAGCACACGAATCTTTGACTAGATCAACTCTTTAGAAATTCAGCAGAAGAGATTGCATAATTTTGCTTTTCCATGTGCTACAGATGACTCAGATGCCTGTATCCTATGGATTTCCCCAGCATCCTGCCTGGGGAGGTGTCAGTTAATGCTGTCAGCTTTAACTGTTGTGGGAAATTATTCCAAAGTTAAAAGAATATCCTGTCAGAAGTATCCTCTGTGTGATTCCTACTCCTCCCTAACTTTGTCTTACATAGGCCTAATGTAGTTCCAGGAATAAAATTTTTGTTATCCCACAGCTGTTTTTTAAAATCTCTTTGCCTTTTTGCTGCCTGGAGAGACTGAAAAGGGGAGCATTTGACCATGTCCAGTTGTACTTTATAAACTGAGTACAAGACTTGGATTATTTGGTTTACATCCAAATGTGATGTGCTAACAATACTTAAAATGTTTCTGGTGGGAGTCATGAAAAACATCAATAATACAATTTGGTAGAGCAGATAGCGTGCAACTTCTCAAATAGCATGCAACTGATTACTGAGACAAATAGTAGTTTTAAAATCAGATTTACAATAGGGGCAACCTCAGTGGCATCTCCCCTGCAAATGGGACAATACTGGGGAGTCTTTTCAAGGGCACAGTTTACTGCATTTCTTCATGTTTCCACAGGAACAACAGAAAACCATTACTGAATGCCTTTCACTTGCTTCCAAACCTCCATACCTTTCAGGGTAGGTGGTTAAAGCTCTTCGTATGAGAGCCTTAAGGGCAAGTCTGTCCAACGATTAGTCCCAGGAATGTAGCTGGAACTGATTCAAAGTCTGCCAAGAAATCACATATCAGAAGCCAAATCAGAACTGCCCGCTGTGGTCCCAGAGCTCAGACAGCACAGAAGATGGATTTTGCTTAGCAGGCACCCACTGATGTCTGCTGAAGGCAGATTGTGGCTGTACTGGACTGGTTTGGTCAGGAATGTTCATCAAACTAGTTCTAACACTTTGTATGGTTGATGCACTTATTGCTTAATTTTAAAATTTACATAGTGTATGCTGTTCACAAGCCCTCAGTATGACCTGAATCATACTGCAGAACACCTTTAATAATTGTGAAAGTCTATTTAATTTAATTTATGCATTTAAAAGAAGTCTTCTTTTTATTCTTAAACTTAATAACTGAATAAAAATTTAAGCTTGATTTCTTTTGAACTTACATTAAAAGATCAAATAGAAGTGTAATTGCAAATTAGCTGGTCCATGAGTGCAGTCCAAACACAGACCATCATTATGTGGGATGAGTACCTGCAGTCAGACTGCAGATACACATTCAATACTGCATTGCAAAATAATTTATCAAGACTTAACTCACTTGAAGGCATTGAGAAAATTAACTGGCCAACTAATAAATAATCTCTTACTTGATTTTTAATTCTTCAGGAAAAAACACGTTTTCAAAACCAGCATCTTTATGTTCCTTCAATAGTATCTGTCTACCCAGTACACAGTTTTCTACATTTCTTATTACTTCTTAAGTATTACCACAACCTATAAAGTTAATTATTTTAACAACAAATACAGAAATTTATATGTATGCATATATATATATATACACTTAGCGTCACTAAGATTGTCAATGGCAATGTCTGTTGTTAGGCAGTCTGAATAACTGAGGGACAAAATGGCAAGCTTTTTACCATCCAATTCTTCCTCTCCTTTCCCCAAACTGTATCACTAGGTCACATTCAGTCAAAGCTTTGTCTTATATGCTTACACTATCATACCTGGAGCAATCCTACCGTTCCTACTGTGAGTAAAAAGATGCTGAGGTACTGCAGTTTAGCAAGATACCTTTCATCAGCTATGGGGTAATAACTGCTCATGAGTGCTCTCTTAACCTGCCTAAGTTCTGAAGTAAAATATTTAGCTTATGATCCAGAGGTTAAACTATCAGCAGCAAGTCATCATGCTCATGGTGAAGGTGGTTTAAACTAACAAGTATCCTCTTGTAAATTGGGTCAATTTTCCTCCACATGCCTCTTTTTAACCTGTATTGTTTAATTAGCCTAATTTATAAGGTGGCCATAAAACCAGACAGGGAAGGAAACTGGACTATTTGAATGAGTAGCTAGAGTTGGAGGGAAGGACACCAAAAAAGGGTATCTGACACTGAAATTATAATTAAATTTAAAGATGTCACATGTATACAGCTGATGAATAATGAGTTCTTAAACACCAGTTGCTTTTTACTCCTGTGACCATAAACTGAGTATAAAAATATCCATAGTAGTCTGGACCAAAGATCCATCCCACCAGGTATTCTGTTCTTGTTAGCGGCCAAAAGCAAATGCAAAGGAACATAAGAATAGGGCAAGCGTGTAATGATACTTCTGCAGGTTATTGTCCCAGCTTCAGACAACTTCTAGTTCATGGAATTTCCTAAGCCCAATGTGATTTCATTGTATTTATTCACTTCTGATACATTTCTCTTCCATGATAATATCCAGTGTCCCATCAAGGTCACATAAATTTGGGGCATCTGAAACATCCTGGGTTATGGGGTTCCAGAGTTTTAAGTGCTTGTTCTATGAAGAACCACATTTTTTAATTTGTTTTGAAGCCACTTATTCTAGCTTCATTTGAATACTAATTCTTGCATCGGAGACACAGAAAACAGTCAAGCCCTGTTCACCCTGTTTGTACATGATTTTATAGATATTTAACCTGTTTTCACTCTGTTCTTTTTCTTGTAGCCTCAGTAGTCTTAAACGGTAGATTTAGAAACTGCGTATTAATGCCACTAACTTTATGAATAACAGTTCAGCAAAGCAACATCCTGATACGGCATGCCATGATGCATGCCATGAACGTCCAGTTTTGGAACTTGATGGAGCATTGTACACGCGTGCAAACCCACCTGTACGGCTTTTGCATAGGGTATAAGAGAGAAGGGAGTAGCAGGTGCATCTGTGCATCTCCTCCCACTGTGGAGTTAGGGGTAAGCTGGGTCTGTACCTTGACTCTGGAACTGGGAAGGACTCCCAGGTTACCTACCCTCAATATAGCCTCCCCACCTAAATTAATGTCCAGATTTGTCAAAGTTACACAGAAGGCTAAAGTTAACGATGGAGTACCTAGTGACATTTTTAAGAGATGTATAACAATAGCAAGCCTTGGACTCTTGTGTTTGGGTTTTTTTCTTTTTCATTAAATTCAGGTTTTGGATGCTTAGATACCTTTGAAAATTTGGCTATGAGGTGGTAATGTAGCAAGCTTCTATTCAGGCTACAAGCAGCTATTGTGAGACTTGGAGCTTACAAGAGGCAAATTTCCTTGTAACAGAAAACCAGAACGAGATACTGTTGAACTCAGTTTGTATAGGATGTTGTGTGTGGGAAAAGGAGTAAGGGTAGAGGTAATCCGGCTTAGAGATGATCCCAAACTTAAATCCCTCAATATAAACATCTTTAAACCTTGAGGCTTCCTAGGTCTAGATATGGACAAAAATACTGTGGCTCAGGCCTGTCTTTAAATTACACACTAATTGTTAATATCATTTTTGGAAAGGCTTATCATCGTATTACACAAAGAATGTGTTCTATAGACAAAAAGTTTGTTTTAAATGGCATCATGCGAGAAACAAAATCTTTGTGATTTAAGCAATACTACTTATATTCCATGTAAGAGCAGGAAACAGTATAGTTTGCCTTGTTAGGAAGTGTTTATTGAATGAAGTTTAAATGTCAACTGAGGGTTTTGGTGTTTATTTTAATCATACTGCTTGAATAGGTGATTGTTAAAAAGTTCTTTTCCTCAGAGGTGTCATGAATACCATGAATTTCATAACCAAACATTTGACACTTTGGGTTTTTTTTTCTTTTTTTATACCACTGGGTGAATTGATGCACAGGCAGCTAAAGAGGCAGAGCTGTTTTCATTTCATTTTTTTAAAGAGAACTTACCCAAAATGCCTGAGACAGAACACATCGACAACATAGTTCGTACAGGGAAAAGAGGAGCGCAGGGGGGCTCGCAATGCATTAGCTCATCAATGCAGCATTTTATCATTAGTTGAAGGTAAATTGTGTTTACCTATGTATCCTAAGACTGATAACTTACTTTGCATTTGCTAAACTACCGTAAGTAAAATAACACTTGTTATTCTATCTTTATTTCTTGTCCTATTATTCGCTTCAGATTTCAAATGTTGGCAAGAAACGCCATGATTCAGAGAGGCATAGCATGGCTTGTGAACCAATATGTGGAGAAATAATAAAGTGTTACGATCAAGTACTGACTGAGATCATGTTTTGCTTCTCTGCAGTATGCTGAAGTATCCCTTCTCAAACTGTTCTTCAGTCATGTTGTTATTACAATGCAATAAATACCATGTGGATCACCTTATACTAATCGTGTCTTCAAAACTGAAGCAACTAGTAGTAAATAACTCTCCTTCATTTATTCACTTGGATTTTGCACATATTTAAGCTTTCCCCGCATATTTTTCAGGACCTCTCCAGCACCCGAGTTTTAGCAGAAAAAGTGTTATGGAAACTTGCATACTGTAGAACTCTGTGGTGACATGGAGAAGAATGGTGGCCTGATAAACAGATGAATGCAAGCCTGAGAGAGCAGAATACACTTAGTTATATTATATCCAAACTATTTGCAACATAAATAGTTCTTGGTGTGGAAATACAGGCAGGTTATGCTGCAGAGCAAACACTGCTGCTCATCCTTCTGCCAGAACGGTGGGTTGGGAGCAGTGCTATGTTGTACTAGATCCACAGTTGTAAAGGTGTATCAGGGGTTGCACACCGGGAGAAGATAGGGCAGGAACATTTCTTCAGGAAGCCTTTGACTTGTACACATCTTTGGGCACTTCAGAGATGATAAAATGTTTTTCCTTATGCGAGGCATCATAAATTTCACCATTTACAACTGTTACTTTTACATTCACCATAGCACAGCTTCACCATTCAGTACAATGAGATAAATAATTTTTGTCCTGGATGGTGTGTTGTTTGACACAGGATTTCTACAGAGCACCCCAAAAAATCATACTATAACTTCACCATAGAAACTATTAATCAAGCTTGTAGATACTGAGAAATGCACTTCATGTGCCCCGAGCAGATTCTGCCCTGTGCTGTAAATATAAAATCTTTACCCCTTGCTATAGCCTATTTTTAGAGCAGTAGTGCTGCAAGACACATGATCCAGAAAGGAAATTACTTAATTTTGCTATATTTCCTTCTTCTTATTAGTCTAAGACAATCAAAGACATATTCAGGACTGTCTTTTAACTATAGTTAGTTAAAAGTTATAGTTTTTTATACTGTAGTATAAAACTATAGTTAGTATGGTCATTAGTGTCTTGATCTTGGTGGGTACTAAACTTTCTGTCCTGATCCATTAGCTGCTCTTAACTATTGAAGTGAACACGACTGTTCATATGCTTAAGTGCTTTGTTGAATCAGGGCCAGAGTGCTCAGAAGCTTGTAAGATCAACCCCCCCAGTATGAGAAGAAAAACAAAAACCATGTGGCCAGTCACAAATAATCATTGCAGTTTGCTGTATGAAATACCAGACTTAACAATATGTAATAAATCCAAAGGTTTAGCTACCTGCAGAACAAATTCTTTCAGTAATTTTCTTACTGAATAGCTTCACAGAAATTTCAGTCTCCTTATGGCATTCTGTTTGAAGAAAGGTTAGGTTTGAATGAAGACAGCAGGTTTACATATGGCTTATTATCTTCCGAACTTTGATAACAACTCCTTTTGACATACAGTTAGCATATTAATTATATGTATATATTTTGGAGGGAGTTAGTTTGCTGAGGTAACTTGACAAAAAATACAGAACACCGTTTCCTTTTTTACTGAAATACTCATTCGACATACGCTTGTTATTTATATTAAATTAATACTTTTATGCTGCCAGGTAAAGGTTTTCATATAAGTATGTCTTATTTTATAATTTTTACTTTTTTACCATATTTTATTCTAATGGGAAAATCTGTCAGACACTGCTTGTTAATTACTTCAAATCCTGTCACGATACAGAAATCAGCTTGATGTTACTGTGTTTATTGATGCCAGACATTTTTATTGTAATTAAACCTTAATTTGAGCTGCTGTTGTTGAACATGTCTGCTCTGAAATCTTGTTTTCCAGCAAATCCCATTTGATCTTTCTTTCTAATAAGTTTTTGTAATTTGTTTGCCTGCATAACAGTGCTGTCACAGCTGGCATTAATTGGCATTTTTATGCCAAATTGTAGAGACCCATCACCCAACAGCCGCCCTACAAACAGAATAATATACAACTCTAGGGCTGAAATACTTTTACAGCAGAGACCGTTATCATTATCACCACCTGACAGGGGTGGAACAGCGGCAAGGAGCCATGAAGTGCTTTGCCTAAAGACCTCCAGCAAACCAGCGGCAGAACTAGCCCCAGTTCCCAAAGCAGTCTGCTGCAGTTTTCTTGGTGTGGATCACAGGAATACAAAGAAATACATACCTCTTAAATCTGTTTACCTCGTCTCCTGGAGTGATAGTGGCTTGTTGTCATATTGGTGGCGTTGGGTTGTGCGAACAAGCTTCGCTGCTGTTCCTGCCTATGCTATGCCAGGTTTCTACCTACAAAGCAGACTTCAGTTCCTCATGATTGTCAAGTTGGCACCCTTCTGCAACAGTGAATGTAATATAAAGCAGAAAAAAGTATTTGAGGCAAGGAAAGGAGGTGTCTGCAGTAACATGGTAGAAAAAAAGAAACCACATTTGATGAAATTATTCATGTGGCTGGCAGTAATATAAATGTACAGCAGAACAGAAAGTGGAAAACGTTGGCAAAGATGAGGAAAAGAGATTACTTTCTTATTAAGTTTATTTTCAATAACTGTAGAAGTATTTAAACCAGAAATTCCAGCTAGGAAAAGTTGCAGTTACCTGGCATTGTGTTGGGTGATTTTTCTGAATGAGTCTTGAGCTTCAAATTCTGTGGGGAGATGATGAGATTTAACAAATGTACAATGTAGGCCTAGGGTATTCCCATCATGCAGCCATGACTTAGGATATGTTGCAGTACTTTAAGCAAAACTTTTTAATCTTAAGATGCTTAAACTGTGCATATGAACCTGAACTGTTCAAAGTGGCAAACAGATGTATTTGGCATTGGCATTAATAGGACTTTGAGCTGCTTTTACAGCTTAAAGCTACAGAATAAATGTGCATTTCCCCACCAAAAATATCTGAAACCTATTTATTTATTTTAATTGAAATGGCACTAAAGAGTTTAAGTTGGGGAGGGGGAGAAAGAAGATAAATCTGACGAAGAACATCTTCATAAACGCAATTGATAGAGAGCTAGCTTTGTGAGGATACTCGTGTGGAGTTAAAGACTTTTTTGGGTGAAACATAGGAAGGAGGGAATCAAAACAGACATCTTTTCAATGTGCTTTAGAGCATCCGATCAATACATTTCTAGTTAGAGATTTAAGATTTCTGTCCAACAAAGTTGGTTGTATACCCTTGTTCAGTAAAACAGCTAAGCAAGCATATGTGGAATTTTAAGAACATGCTCATGTGATGTCTGTATAGCAATGTTTTCTTAAGGCTAGGAACTCATTTTATACTTCAGAAAATGTCCTTTAAAAATCATAGCCAAAATAATTGCCATTAGCTATTAGTTTATTTGGGAGGATTAGTTTTGTGCAACTGTGTGAAAGTTCTAGCTTTTAGCTTGCTTTTAGCAAGAAATATTTAGCTTGAGCAACTGAAGGTCATGTCCATGACAGTAACTTTATAGGGATTTTTAAAGTAATTTTTCTGGTTTGCTTTTCTTTTTTTAATTTTTTTTCTTTTTAAAGAAGCTTGAGAATAAAAGTAATTGTTTGAATAATCTGCCTGCTGTAACAGTCCTTTAAGGAGTTCTTACTTAAATGGTTATTATGTTGACTAATTTCACAAGCTTAGAGCTGCTCGAGTGAGTGCTAGCACTCAGTATGTCCTTCAGGTTCAGTGTTTCTATACAAGTATTTTGAGTTCTGGGAAAGATAAATGCTTGCTGTTTGTGCAAGCATCAGTCTTTTTAGTGTTAAATGGTATACTTTCTGACCATGAGAAGAATAAAGTTATAAAGCTTTATAAAGACTTATAATTCAAAGTACTGAATCAAGAAAACTCCAAACTATTAAGAAGAAGATTGATTAAATAAAAAAAAAGGCTTTATAACGTGCCATCTGAATTATCAGGGAACCAGACTGAAGGAGTCCGGCAGATTCTTTTCAGTGTTATGTACCTATTCTAGAAGGGATAGCAGAGCTTTTTGATAAAACTGGCCCAAATCAGTCCCATTAGACACTGGATATTTTGTTAATCTTAACTTCTCAAATGACTTTGCAGAAAAAGGTGTGGCTGTGGGGTACAATGTATTAACTTCAGCTGTGTTTAATTCAGAACCATTAGCTCTGGTGGTAGTGGCTGACATTCAGGTAGACTGCAGCTTGGATTGCTTGTCCAGTACCTACCACTGGGTTTGTAATGGACCGGTGAAAAAAACAAAAATCTAAATAAAATTATAGTAGTGATCTCACTAGGAGCGTGTATATTGCTGAAAGGAAGGCTGGGAGAAGCTTTTCTTTTGCATATGCTGTAAACACAAACCCAGATGTATAATGTTGCATAAAAACAAAACTCTAGAGCTATGATCTTTATGAGCAACTTCATAAAACAAATGCATATTTTCATCTTTTTTTTTTAAGTCTCATGTGGCTTTTCAGATCATTCAATACATCTTGTCTCCTTTTGCTTTTAAAAATCTTAAAGATAATTTCTAAACCAGTCTTGTTATTTAATATGTGTACTTCATGCATGCACATACACTTTCAGTTTTTCATGCTTCTAGCTTTATTTAATAAAAAAATGTCCCATCTTTCCCTATTTTTTTAAAAAGTTTCTGTCTCAAGTAGGAGCTACTTCCCTTGAAGTAGCAAAATATTTCAGTTTTGCAACCCAAATTACTTAGGCTTTAGACCCTGACAGGACAGATTTTTTAAAAGGAGAAAATTGTTTTTACATGCTTCTTTTTAACAAAAAGCAATTAACATGCTTATGTTCAAATCTTTTAGATAGCAGCAATCACAAAGGTGGAGATGAGAACTGAAGAAGTTTAAGTCTTGAAAATAAAAGCTTAGGGAACTCAAAAAGACCTGTTCTAATGAAAAGTTTTGGATAAACTTAACTGGTGCTGTCCTGACACATTCCACTTTATAGCAGTTGATGTACTTTTATATATGTATGCAAAAACCTTTCTGAAATAACTTCAATTATATACTCACTGAAAAGAAAGAAAATCCTGTCTTTTCAATATAGTTTGTTATCAAAATACCAGATGTGAGCACTATCAAATATAAGATTAATTTGTTCATTTTGTTTAAATGAAAAAATATGAAATTATGTTTATTAAAAACCTTCATCCTACGTTTACAGTCCAAGTTGATAGGAAGTGAAATAACATTTTTTTTAACCTCTTCCTGATTTCCTAGCTCAAATAGAGAGGTTATCAGAAACCACAGCTGTTTACAAATGGGTAACTGAGGGTTTGCTAATGCAGGAGAGGAGAAGTAGGAAGGGAGAAGAGAACTGCCTGAAAGCAGAAGCTCATATAAGGAATGGAGGTAGAGCTACAATAAAATCTAAACAGAATTCTACTGTGCCAGGAGCTGGAAATACCAAATATCTTGGATTACAACCTGTTTAATTACATTTCTGAACAGAGACTTAGTAAACTTCTACACTGATATATCTGAATGCTGAGCTGTTGTAAGCTCTTGATGCTTAGGATTTATCTTTCCCCAGTTGCCCATGTAGTGATATGCAGTGACCTACCTGAGGTATGTGTCTTATCCACTTCTTGATGGCTGGATAATGGCAAGGCTTAATTGGCTTGGATAATCTCCACCAAAGAGAGAGTGATTTATTTATGGATTGCAAGTGAAAGTTATTATAAGCAAAAATAGCCAGTTTGTAGCTTTACAAAGAGCAGTCCACCTTACATGCAAATAGTTTAAAATAATAAGTTGTGATTATCAGATACTATACAAACAATAGCAGATTCACTGTGGTAAATTGGCACAGAGTGTGCATCGTTAATATAGCATGATTAACGTAGCAGCACAGTTTTCAGGCCCCAAGAAGCCAGGTGTTTTGTTTGTTTGTCCCAGGAGAGGGGTGCAAGCAGGTGACAGGCAATAATTGAGTGAACTGGAAGAGACAAAATCAGATGAAACCCACTTACAAACACACTGTGAATTTGTGTCTTCATCCAATAGGCACATCAAGTGGGAAAGCCCAGCAACTAAGAGGCAAGTGAAAGCACATCCATTTTTTAATTTATTTTTAAATGAGAGGGAACAATCACAAAGCAGCGAGTTATTTCTTTATAGATTTCTTTTTGAAAAAAAAAAAAAAAAAAAAAAGTTGGGTTTCCAAAGAAATCACACAAATAATTACCATACATGTTGTTATGAAGATAGCTGCTGCAAAACTCTATTTCAAGGAGCTTCTAATCAGCCTTTGTACCAGAATACCATTTGAGCTAGTTTCAGACAGTACTTATTTTCTCTTTAGTTTACAATCCTTCCCTTCTGCATCCAAATTGCTCACAGCAGTCTAGTGCCAGATCAGCCCTTAAGGCATCAAAGATACTTGTTTTCCCTCCTGAAATCCACAATCAGGCATTTGACATTAGTAGCTATGTCATACCAAGCTAATTAATAATAACAGACATAATTTTGCATCCCCTGAATAGAGGAGAACTAAATCCAGAAAAATGACAGGATGTATGTGCACTACCTGATGAGTTTTTCTTCTTTTGTCTAATTCTTTATTCCGCTTTGTTTTGCTTCCTTATGCAATCAGTATGAGACAAGAAGCTTAGGAGAGCTGGAAATTGGTTGAAAGCTTGTGCTATTGATACTGCGGCAAGTTTTGTCATTGATTTAAATGGGAGCACACTCAAGCCTTTGGTATTACTCCTGAGTCAAGACTAGAATTTTATTTGGACAGATACTGAACAGGTCTTATGATATATTCTGAAAAGAGAAAGCTCAGGGATTTACAGATGTTTTCACATGTCTTCAGGCACAGATTTCTCAAGCAGTGCCAGGCAGCAGCATTGCAATGCTCTGACAATATAAACAGTCACAGGCAGTTGACACAAAGTCATTTCCATCATTTGCAGGATGTTTAGAAGTAGCAGCACTGAGATTTTTTTTTTAATGCCCAATTTAAATGCTTGATTTTTAAAAAAATGTAAGCAGTATATGCTTACATATCTGCAAATGCCAGTTCACTATTTTTAAAGTTATCTCCATTAGCTGATATAAGGTTTAAATTACGTAAGTGTATAATATTTTCTCCATTCTATTGAAGGACGCTTAGGAACAAGTGAGGAACTACCAGCTCTACAATACTTAAAACTCCTTCTATTTTTATCCAGAGAAGCCAGAAAAGTTGCAATGGTGAAAGCATAATTGTAATATCTGTCTTTTCCTCTCTTTTTATATCATTTAGATATCAGCATGAATCAATTCCAAGTCCACTGGTTACTGGAGTCCTGTGCGCACAATGACACCAAAGGACTTGGGAAAGTAACGGAGCTGACTTATGTAAGTCTCCATTCAGCCTTCTGCTTGATTCCGAGTAGCTTCTAAGCAGCAAGAGAAAGGATGGTTCTGTAACATAACACAGTATGCTTTACACCATGTTTCATAGATGAGGAAGAATGGTTTTTTTATATTCCTCTATAGCAAAAGATAAAAATGATGCATCTGGACTGTTTTGGGTTTTGTTGTTTGTTTTTTTAAAATCCACACTAGGATAAAATAACATTTTGTCGGTATTATTCAGAAGACAAGAGCAGGCAAACAAACTTCTTAGCTAAGTATTTATATATTTCTACAGCATATAGAACATGGCATTTTATCTATAATTAGTACTGTAAGGCTCTAGCACAGTGCAAATACTGAACAGTAATAATAGTAATTAATAAACTAGGTTTTCTTTTAGACATGCAGGTGGGTTTCACAACTCTGAGGAGAATAATAGAACAAGAAAAAAGGACCATAGGTGAAAAATACTAGACATTAAATCTGGAAGTCAGACAGATATCAGATAAGGAGAAAAGCTCTATGTAAGTACATGTCAGCCCAAATATATATTGCAGTGGCAGTTCTTCGTACTCAATTTGTTGGCAATCTAGTGTCATCCGTTTCTGTAACGTATTATTTGAACAACACAGTAATATGATTGGTACATTACAATTGATTTAGTTGGTTATGGAGAATGGAAGAAATCACAATTCACCTTTCCTTCTTGCCCTGACCTATATTACTGGATCAATTCAGTGGAGTTAATGGCATATAAAAGTAGAGTAAATCAAAAGATATCATTTCTCATACAGAAGGCTGATAGCCTGTAAGATTTACTGCTTCATGGGGTCAGCAAAGCAAATATTAGCGGTGGATTAAAAAAATTATTGTGACATAATGTTATGATCAGTCCCAATATTTCAAGTTATGCACATTGAAGATAGGAGAAAGTTAACATTAAGATGTTTATTTCCACTAGAGGTCAGGAAAGACTCTTTGTACATCTGCCCAAATGCATTGTGGGATTAGTTCATTTATTTCCTCTCAATCATCTTACGGTAATTGGTCCAATCTGCTTTGGGAAACTCTGTGTTTCTTTTGAGGAAGAAAATAATTACAAGCAAACAGAAGAAGGTTGATGCTACAAAAGGTTTGCTACTGGATATGATAGGTCAAGGTAGATAAAGGCCTTACGTTTCCAGTGTTGAGCATTTAGGCCCTGTCACAATAAATAAAAATAGTCCTGTCACAATTTTAAGCAGGAGTCAAGCCTATTAGAGCACTCTCCCGGCAGGTGGAAAACAAGGAGTCAAGTCCATTCTTAGCCCAATCTCTATGTCCTGTCAAAAATCATCTTCCAAGTGAAGGTTAGACTAATCCAGTTTGGGATTAGGAAAAAGAGGGAGTTATGCAGAAGAATGCTGGAAATTAGTTTATTCTGAAGGGAAGTAAAGATCTAAAAGGCAGTGAAAGAGTTTTGACCTTAGCCAGTAAGGTATTATTGAACATTTTCCCAGGAAAAAAACCCAAACAAACATGTTTTTTTCTCATATATGATTTGTGCTAAGGTTTTCAGGCTGTGATTTTCAAAAGTACTTTAGACAACAGTAAGAATTGAGCAAGATGCTTACAGTTTGTGTAAAGTTTTCTTCTCCAGTCATTGTCTTTAAACAGAGAATTGTGCTTTGTAGTTCAGCTGTGGAGCTTTTCTTCCTGATAAGATGGTAGAAGTAGTTAATGTACTAAAGCAGAAAAAAATGAATCCATAATGCCATGCTGGACTTTGAATGCACTTTTAAAAAGTTAAATGTAGATGAAGGCTGTCATTTACAGCAGCTTAACTCAGCTTTCTTACATTTATTTAATTCCAGTATCATGTACATCCTGACATTGCTGCTCCCATTGCCATCATGTCAGAGAGACTTCTAAATGTTAGAAGCCAGTTGCTTTGATGCAGCGTGGCAAAGGAACTCTGTAGAATTGAAGGGCATATCCAAATATTATGCTAATATATTTTGCTACTGAAAATAATCATAACATAGGCAATGTTGCTTTGTTCTCTGAGTAAAAGCCATGTCGGCATGTGTTAAGCATATCAGGAAAATATTTTACTGGAGAAACCTTTTCATCTTCTACCAACCTTATTTTTCTTTTTTTTTTTCCTAGAGGTCTATTTGCAGCATGTGATATTTTTGTTTTTCTTCTAGGAAAACTACATGATTCTGAAGGACCTGTCATTTTCATGCAAATATAAAGTAACTGTTTTGCCTGCAAAATCTAAAGGTCGTTTTAAGGCTGAGAGTATTTTCTTTGTTACCCCACCTTGCTCTGCATTTAAAGAAAAAAACCACAAGCACATTAATTGTCCTGCTGAAGGAGGTAAGGCATGATCTGGAGAAGTAGCCAAATAGTTTCAAATGCATTTATAATCACAAAAAAAATTCTTTAAAAGTGATTCTAAAATGGGAAATGAAAGATTCAGAACAAATAATAATATAACTAATTCTTATGTGAAAAATCAACTAAAATAAATACAGAGCAGTATAGATTTTGGCTATCACATTACTGTTTTGTCAATTAGGTGATAATTTTAGTGGACTTTATAAACATATGTTGACATTTGTTATTACACAGTTTTTATTTTTGTAACGAGGAACAGTTTCCCAGTTATATTAATTATAATGACAGATGATAACTGTGAACATAATTATGCTGGCATGACCCATCTTTTGAATGTTTCACTACTGATGCAAGCTGCTTTTTCGGTTTGATTTTGTTTAGGTTAATTCTCCTCTCAGATAACAAATAAAGGCACTCATACCTTTTACAGTGTTGCCATGATGGTAGGTATAGCTAGAGGGCTATGGAAGATTACAGAATCATTAAGACGTTGGTTGGTAAGAACCTCTGGGGTCAGCTAGTCCAGCCACCTGCTTGAAGCAAGGCTGTTGTCAGCACTAGGTCAGGTCAGCCATGGCTTTGCACAGCCAAGTCTGGAAATCTCTTTCTTCAGCTAGAGGCTGCCCCTCTCACTTTGAGTCCCTACTGTCCCCAAGGGCACTCCCGTGCTTCGTGGGTCACCTCAGCATTCTACTGGCCACCATTGCCATTTCCTGACCACCCCTCCTGACAGTTTCCAGCATTACAACCTTATTCCTGAGCAACTGCAACTCAGGCACATGTTTCTCCTAATCAGAGTGCCCCTATTAACTTGTACTACAGTTTTAGAGGTAGAATTTTACTTTTTTGCCTGCATCATGGGTTTCTGTGCTATCCTGTGGGTTTTCTTGTGTTTCCAAAATTGAAAACTGGAGCTCATGTATTCTGAAATACAGAGGAGCAGCAGGATGGTTGCCTGTGAACGAGGCACTTATGCCTTTACATGCCATAGGCTTTCCTTTCTGTCACCTGCAGCTGACAGGATTTGATTTGAAGTTTAAATTTGGCACAAAATGCCAATGGAATATATCAAAGATAGTCTTTGGTTAACGCTGAAAATGCAATGGCAGAAAGCTGGCAGGATCCTGGGTAACACCAGAAAGAAATCTCTGTCTGACCTTTATTTGTGGAACAAAATGAACATTATTGAACATTATCTCTCAAAGTTTAGCTTATCTTTTTGCTTTCCAAATTTATAGTGCCAGTTCTACCCAAAGTGTTGGCCAAACCCGAGAATCTATCTGCGTCTTTCATTGTCCAGGAAGGTAACATCACTGGTCATTTTTCCTGGAAGATATCTAAGGCAGACCTTCACCAGCCCATGACAGGGTTTCAAGTCACTTGGGCAGAAGTAACCACAGAAAGCCGGCAGAACAGCTTACCCAACAGCATCATTTCACAGTCTCAGATACTGCCAGCAGTAAGTTGTTTGTTACCTTCGTTTGCTAGCGGCTTCATAAGTGTGGGGGTATGTGGCCTATTTCTAATGTTTAGTGGTGATACAGATGTCACACATAGCGTTCTGTGGCTCTGCAGGCAAGTTGGAGCAGGAAGAGCTTAATTTTTCCTCCTTGCTGGTGAAACAAAGCACAGCTTCTCTTCTTGATGACACATCAAACGTTTTAACTTCACAACTGTCAAATTAGCAACTATTGTCTGAGAAATGCCTGAAGGGACGAAAAGATCATCTGTGTGGTAATAGGTAGTTTTTATTTTCTTTTGATGATCAGGCTGTTCAACTTGGCAGTTACTATAGTTTTACTAATTATTTGGTGTCCAAGTCGATGGATTTAAGAGAATTTTCTCTTCCTTTGAGTCACTCATTGCTCTAAGAAAAATAAAAATCACTTTCCCGTCTGCCAATATGCACCATTGTCCAAGAGACAAATAGTTTAAGGGAGAACTAGATTTCACTGTTTATTGAAAGTGTGAGAATGAACAATTTGAATTCTTTCCCCTATTTAAGCAGAGGAAAGAATTCCCCCCCTAGCCCCCCCCCTTAATGCAAAGGCTTTAAGATGGCCTTTGCTATTTCAGTTCCTCCTCTGGTAGAGGCAGGTGAAGAGCACTTCATTCCGACTCTGTTGCCAGATCCACCAAAGTCAACAAAAGGGCTTAAACAGCTGGCCTTGATCCAAATTCAGCTAACAACGTTGGGAGTCTTTCCATTCACTTCAGGGAATTGGATCAAGGCAATTGTGTCTAGAGCAGAGCTGGCTGAAAATCTTTTCACAACATTTGTTTCATCAAAGAATGCGTAAAATGTTTTGTTGGACACATCTTACATTCAACGCGTTTTCCACAAATCCAAGGCAAGGTTCTCACCATTCTGTCTTCATTCCTAGCAGACTGCCCGAAGGCTAGGGCACCCGTGTTTCAAAGCCTGTTGTTCTGGGGGAGAGCAACAAAGTTGACCGTGGATGCTCTAAAACTATGGGGCAAGCTACCACGCAATGTGCGGAGCTGTTTTGTTACAGCTTAGTACAGACTGGTGTGATCTGCATCAATTCACTCAAGGCTTGACCCACCTTCCAGAGCAGAAGCAGGGTGCAGATACAGCCTTGGTCTCTTCAGCAAGCCACGTTGCAAGATTACCTGAAGTGGTTACTCAGTCACAGACCTTTGGCTGCAAACAGCCACGTTAGCCCAATGAAAAGCAAAGTTACAGACCATGAGCTGTTACTTTTCACTTCCGTTTTCATCTTTTTTTTTAGGAGCAGGCATATGTTTTATTCAGAATTTCTATTCCTTTTTTTAAGCTTTTGGTCCAGTTAGCTCTGAAATATATATAAAGTTTTATTTAAAACACTCCTTTGCATTGTGTTATGCTTTAATTTTTTATCTTTGTTTTCCTCTGTTTTGACTAGTGTAGAGCCTGGAGATTCCTTTTATTTAATTATCTATCACTATATGTATCTCTGTCTGTTTATGGCAACTGGTTAAGAAAACTCTGGTCTGAACTGAAACAGTACCTCCTACCTCTCAGAAACCACCAGAATGTAGGGTATTTTACAGTGAGGATCATTCACTCATTCTTGTTTGTAGCCTCTGACTGATAAAAATTTAACATTTACACAACGGGGGCTGAAACCCCCAGGTCCCAACTGCTGGAGGAGCACCTGAATGGGCAGAGTGAGTGTATGCGTGCAATGTATGCAATCCTCTCTCTCCTACCCGTTCAGTATGTTATAGGAGGTGGAACAGCTTCAGCAAGGTCTATTAAGAGCAGCCTCATCTCAGAATGCGTGCTAATTTGGCAGTAAAACTACATGTTTCCCCCACCTTTTCTCTCTCTCCTTTCCCCTTTATTGTCTGCTCTGGCAGTAACAGCAAATTATCAGTGATTCCCACAGCCTGCTTAGGTTCCCCCTCATGGTGCTGGGTGCAGTGCCAGCCAGAGGAACTTGCCCTGCAAATTCCTGGCCAGCCCAGCCTGGCTGGTCGCAGGAGCACACTGTGCCCGCGCTGTCCGGCGTCACTGCCCCGCGGTCCCCTTCCCGGGATGGGTCCTTTTCAGCTTGGAATAAGGTGAATCAGGACTTTTGATTCCTTAATGCCCTTCAGTCTGTAGTCAGATGTATTCCCATTTGGGAGCATTTATAAACTTACTCTGAAATTATTTTGCACAGGTGTGAGTGACCACGCAAGGTATGGAGCAGTGAAAATTGAGGCCATTGTGCCAAAAATGGGATAAAGAACAGAAGGGCAGATTCTCATGGTGTAATTGGGACAAATATGCCAAAATCTGTGTAAGCACACTTATTTTCACTAGCTGCAGCAGGGGGCCAGACCTGTGAATTGCCATGAATTAATTTACCAATTAGTGGAATTCACGGACAGATCCAAAATAAAAACAAGTTTATATAACGAACATGTTTGTTAAAATGAATGATTAGGAAGTTATAATTTCTTTTTTTTTAGTGATGAGCACATCATCCGTTTTCAAGAATGCTAAGGAACAACTTGGACCTCTTACACATAAAACCATAACATTATGGTAAAAAAGTATGCTCAAAGGCAACGGCAAGCAAAACATTCAAAACAAACCCTCTCAACAAAGTGATGCATATGTTAAATCCTTTTTACAGAATTCTAAGAAAATAATTTGTGGATGCTGAGAGTGACAGAACCTATTTAAAGCACTGCTTTGTGTGAGTAGATCAACTATGTTTTATTTTTCGATGCTCTGAGAATTAACATGATTTATTTATTTTTAGGATCATTATGTACTTACCGTGCCCAATCTGAGGCCATCGATGCTGTACCGCTTGGAAGTTCAAGTGCTGACAACTGGTGGGGAAGGGCCAGCTACAATAAAATCGTTCCGAACACCTGACCTTCCTCCATTTTCACCCCACAGTAAGTAGTACCCCATTTTGACATGTGGTTACGTGTTACAGATCTTCAGTTCTCCACATGTAAACAGTTAGCTTGAGCCTTAGAGTCTTTATTGGTTCCAATAGCATTCCATGAATTTAAGATGCGTGAAAATACTGGGGTTTTTCCCCCCATAAATGTCCATCAGCAATGATGGAAGAAAATAGTCTTTCTCTCAGTCAGTTTCTGTAGTCTGACATTTGCCATTCATTCCACCACAGCTCTTTGGCTTATGCCTATAGCACTTGGGATTCAAAGATGATCTGTCCTCCAAGTACTACCTAGGCCTGGGATTGCTTAGCTTTCAAGATTAGATTTTTCTGGGTGCATTCAGTCCAGCATGGCTAGATCCTGATCATATTTCTAAAGCAGTCCAGACCTCTTAATGGCCATTTCCAGCATTTTATAAGTTTCTGAAAAGTACAGCTCAATGTTGCGAAGCTCAACAAAAAATACAATGAATCAGTCCAAGATTCATCTGCTTGAATCCTTTTGTCCTTTCACAGTCACTAAAGTTGTCTGGACTGAACATGCGCATAGTTGTCAGCACAGGCAGTTCACTTACAAGCTGAAGGATTGCAAGCTGAAGGCCTCAGGAAGACTTTTTAGTACAGATAAATGATGGTGTTACATAGTCAGGCTTTGATATGTGCATATTTTCCTATTCTTTTGTTTAGGACCTCATCTGAAGCAACATCATCCACATCACTACAAGCCACCCCCAGAGAAATATTAGACTGTTTCAGATGATTATACAAATAACTGAGAGAAAAACTGAGCTCCCAAATGGAGGCTAGGAAAAGGCACATCTGTAGGAGCAATGAACCCGGTTTTCCAGTGGAAGTTACCATCCTGTACGATCTGTATCTACTTCTCTGTAGTTTAGCCATGACGAATTGTATTTGCACCAAGGCCAGGATGACGCATACAGCAAGTATCATTTCAGTACCACCACTATTCAACAACCTGAAGATCGCATCCAACTCAACACCTGTGAGAAAATAAAAAGTGTGTTCATTATAATGTTTTTGTACTTCTATGTTTAAAGTAGATTGAAACGGTGCGGTGTATACAGCTTTTTCTCTTAGTGACCTCAAAGTTAATATTTGCAAGGTTGTCCTGTGATGTATACATACTTTTGAACACTGGAGGCTATGTTCTCAACAGCGTGTTTAAATGATCTATTTTACTTAAAGCTCTGCGTGTTACCAGTTTAAGCCCTAGTGTATTTTGCTATTAAAGTAGATCTCCATATGTCTGAAATAAGGACATAAGTAAAATAAATATCAGTAGCAGAAACCCTAAAATAGTCAGTATTTAATAATTGCAGTATCACCACAGAGGAGAATGATGATACATTTGTATCCACCATCTGTTCTGAAATGGTAATGCTTTAGCACATACATCTTCTATTAACGTAGTTAATAGCTAAAAAATATACAGGGTAGATGTACCATTGTAAAGAAACAAACGGCAATTAATAGAATTGTTGAAAATCTATGGCAATTAACACAATTAATTGATAGGGCCTGGAAGAAGAATGACTTTTAAAATCCCACTTACATTTTTAGGTATATAATATTTCAAGGTATAATAGTATCTTGAAAAGAAACACTGATTTTCTAGTTCAAAATATAAATAGTTAACACCAACATTTTAGAAATTTAAATTCTGAGGCACATTTATTATTCAAGTAGACGTAGAGCTACTTTTTGGCTTTGGCTTTTGATGCACGTATCTCTTTTCCCCATGGATCTTTTGAACAGAAGAATGGATGTATTGGCTCCATGCTATTCTGCTTACAGAAAGAATTATGTGACAATATACTGGCATCTGGAAAACATTGGCTTATAGTTTATTTGAATGCATTTTTCAAATTTAGACAGAAGTGTGCCCTTTTTAACCATAAGGGAATTCATATTGCCTTATTGTGCAATATAAACTGTCTAGAATAATTTGCCACACAGAGAGACGTCCTTCAGTAATAAACAGAAACTGCTTGGATTTATTATCGAGAGGGTGGAAAGTATCTGCCAATAAACATCCATACAAATACTCATAATCAGCTTCTCATGTTCAAGATGTTCAAAGTGCTCCTGCATTCTTTGGCACAGTTTCCATTGCTCCCTGAACCATCATATGATGAGGCTAACGGAGCTCAAACGCTTAGCAGTCAAACTTGACAACATGGCCACTTTCTCTGCCAGCAGATGCTACGGACTCACCTGTACTTCGTATTTGCCTGAGACTTTCAGTGAGAGGAGCTCAGACATTAGTGGTGAATATATTTTCCTTCTCTTGATGACAAACTCTTTTGTGGAAAGCAAATACGGAGAAAAGAAATATATACCTGAAACTGAGGATCAGAGTTATGTTTATCGTAGTAGAGCATTCACAAAATATTCAAATACAGTTTGTCTGTGCTGAAGTTTATAGCTTTTTGTTTCATGTGGGTTGATACCACAGGGGGTAAAGGAAACTGAATTAATTTCTCATCACTTGCTCATTCCAGTTTTCCTACATTTCTACCTTCGGTTTTAAAGGGCTCTTTTTTGCCATTCTCTTTCTACTTTGCTTGTTGTCTTTTTTGATATGCACTCAGTAACCAAGAACTTTTCCAGAAAATTTCTATTGCTACATGGTTTGGGCCTTTAACAGTAGTTCAAAAAATATTAAAGGCTATGGTGCTTTTAATTCATTCCTCTATCATTCTATCATCTCCCCTTTTCCAAAATACATTAGCAAATAAACAGATGAACTCTTCTTCATAAAATCTGTAGTGTAAAGGTTTATTTTCAATTTTGGCAGAAGACCAGAGTCTCAGAGACTTTTGTCAGGATGGAAATGTTTCATGTGTACAAGTCTTTACAAAGAAAACACAATTTGAATCAGACCAGTGTGCAGCACTGCTTCGACACGTAGATTGCACAGGCCACCGGTAAAGCTAGAAGTGATCTCCGTGGTGTTTGCTGAGCGTAGGAGTCAGTGGGATCAAGGAAAGTAATTACCTCAGGCTTCTCTGAAAAATTCTGTCCAAACCTTTCCATCACAGTCTATTCTAGTTATGCTGGAGCAAATCTGTAGTGACTTGATTAATGTTAATGAAATTATGTTTCCTTCATAGTGACATGGTAAAGCATAGAACATGGATGTCGGTCTTTATTACAATGATGCCAAATCTGGCTTGGAGATAAACTGGAAGTTAGCAGCCCTGAGTGATCATACTGTTAATCTTGGTTCCTGAGGGGAAGCCTCATTCTTCTGAAATGAATCAAAATAGTTACTGTTTGCTGATGCCAGTCTCTTTGAAGCATTCAACTTTTAAAAGTAGCAATGTACTTTTGAAGAACATGGAGGGGGTTTTCCCTTTTAAAGTAGATTCTGGAAATAAAAAAAAAGTCAATAAAGTAGAATTGTATTGAACAAGTGTATTATATAGAGCCCACTAACTAAGATGTAAATTATTTTTTTCCTTCTACAAATCAGCTTATCAACTCACCTTTCAAGTCACCTCCAAATAAAAAATGAAAAATGCAAGGTCAACAGAGCTCATGCATGGATGTCAAATTCCCAACTATGAGTGATTTCATGATTATTCTTTGAATTTAGCAGTACAGATTTGAAGTTGTTAGTGCCTAATTCATAAAGCCTTGTTTGCTGAAATGTACAGGGTATTGTCCTAATTTACTAGCCTAAGTAAGTCACATTAAACATTTAATTCAGCAATAGAGTTGTAATTCACTACTTAATTCACTAGTTAAAGATTTATTTTCTCTAATGATGTTGTGTAGTACAAAGTTAATATAGATATTGGGATGTTTTTAGATACTCTGCACCTTTACACTAATGTATAATTTGCTATGTACGATTCTGATGGATTTGTCAGTTGACTTCAGGATACCTTTTGTTTATCTTTATTTCTTAAAGGAGAATTATAAGATTATGCCATTTTTGCTAACTGCTTTGTGAAGTGGATTTTTTTTTGTTCATTGGTGATTTTTGTTTAAGAAGAGAATGTTTTGTTCTTGTTATATCTTTTTTGACCATTTTTGAGTTGTTTATAGAGCAGGAGAAATTCAAATAAGACAGAGCTTGTGATATACTACTATGTGTATCATCTTGAATATTCATTAAGAATATAGCACATAGACAATAAATAAGAGGTCTGACTTTGAAATGCCGAACATTCTCAACCTAGTGGTTTCAGAAAGAGCTGAGGACATGGTGTGGCAATGCTAACATTGACATTAATGTTTGGTGTGGTCACACACAAAATCAAAGAATTACTCATTGCTAATGTGAATGAGAATTTTACCATTGGTATTAGCAGAACTGTATAGAAACCTACATACTGAGTCAATTTATTCCTCAATACTTTCATCTCCATGCTCCCAACTGGGGTCAGAGAGAGTTTCAGATAGGCAGGCCCTGATTCAGGAAGGTATGCAGAAGAGGAAACTTCCATATGCACAAAAGAAGTCAGTGAGATGGAAGTAAACCTTTGCAATTAAGAATGAGCTTTAGTGATGTCTCGAATAAAGCATGGATGTCAAAATTTGCTTGAATACTGTCTTAAATCAGGGCCTTATAGAACAAAGTATGGGGCCCAGACAGTTCTAAATTCTCTGTACAACACCATGAAAAAAAATTATTTTTGTCTTGTGTATATGTAAATGTAGTTGTGATATTGACTTATTTATTAATTCATTTTCTTATACTATGTGCCAAGTATATTCCTACCCTTTTGATCAGTACCTGTGAACATCAATTACTAAAAATAATGTTATGCAAACTTGTGCATTGTAACCAGGAATATGATGCTAAGAAGCTGTTGCATGTAGTTTTAAATAATTAAGAAAACCCTTTATTTAAAAAATGTAAATTAATACCTGCAGATGTTGATGATTATATATGGTTTTGCATGCCAAAACTAATTGTTCAGTTGTGGGCATGAAATGTAACGACTGTATTACCTCTACTGAATATACTAGTAAGGTACAATTTACAAAGTAATTAACAGAGCTCTATATGTAAAATTTTTCCTTTTTACTTAATTATATTGTAGTAGAGGTAACAGAACTGCTTCTCTGTTACCCAAATTGGCTGTAGAAATTATGTTCCTATAACACTCATTTAAAGTCGATATTTATTTATGTATGCAATACAAAAAGATTGGTCTTATGTGTCTGTCCTGTTATTTAGAGAAAAAAAAATACACTTCTTGTAAAAAATAATTTGTAAAAAAATGTAAATGTAAATAGAGTCTGATTGCTTTTACTCATTATTTCCATGTTTAGAATTTGTACATACTGTTTAGGTAATAAACTATCCTACATCGAAATCTTGCTACATTATCTCCTCCATACAGAATTTATAGTTTTGTTTTTCTTAAGTCGAAGACATGAAATCATCTAAGAAAAATCAGTGTCACATCAAGTACCTTTGCTACATCTACCTTTCATTGTGTGTAAAGTCATACCATTTTATCCTCCATTTACTACAGCAATTTGTTTTCTTTAGAAAGTGATCAAAATAATCTGAAAATAAATTTAGATATCATTTGAGTCTTTTACATTGAAAAGCAATCCCTGAAGTAAAAATTTAGACTCAAGAACTTGCCATCCCTTTCTCTGTTTTCATGGAATAGTTCATGGTGAAGATTTGTTCACCCTCTGTAATACTAACTTAAAATAATTAAAACATTGCTGGATCTGTGTCAGTGGCCTGATCCTGCAAGTCAAGATTTTCATGATTGAAAATCATGGTGAAATCTATGTATACACCAGATTTGGAGTATTTTCTATTTTAAAGTGCGGTATCCCATGACTTAAATTCTATGTTTTTAATAAATATAAATATCTGTCTTAGTACAAACATTTAACTGTTTCAAATTGTCATAGTGTGCTATCATTATGCCTTACGCATTCTCACATGCAATATCTTTAGTTTGGGGATGCACCTTTGACTTACTCTTGACTTACCTAATAAGCATTTAGATTTTGTTAACTTGAACATAAACTCCAAAATTTCCTGGTATTGTTTCTTCATTAGAATAACTGCTTACATTTTTGGGTTTTGTTTTCCTTTTACATGACTGGATAATGTTTAGAAAAACCCATATAGTTAAATTTGTCTGCAAGTTGGACTATTTCAATGACATTTGCCATTATGGTTCAGTAAACCCAGACAAGAATGATATATCACCGTGGATAGGTAAGTTGTCATAATATATAGTTGAAGTGTTCTATACAGTGTAATGCAAAATATCCATTCATTTTTCCTTCCATAACTTCAAATAAATTCTTTATTCAACATTGGATTAAAAGAGACAATGACTGGATGATGTGAATCATATGAAATAAAGAAAATTTGCTATATATTGAACAGTATTGATCATTTCGATTTTGGGTTTTGTGGCTTGTCCTTCCGTGCAACTTGGCTTTTGTGCATCTAAAACCAGAATGCACTCAAAAGATTCCATATCATAAAAAATTTAATACAAGGAAAGCTCTTCACAGTACAAAAAAACCCCTCTATAATTCTGTTTTCTTATTACAGGTGTTGCATTGTCATCATCTGGATATATGCCAGCCTCCTTGAGGAAGGCCTTGAACCAAAACACTGGCTGTTAGCCCGTGGGTGGCAATGCAGCACCTGTAAGGGCAAAGAAGTCACTGGGAGAACACTGAGAATGTAAGCTTTGAAATAGAGCCAATGTGCAAGACTCCCGCAGATTTGAAGGGGGTGCGGTTCAGCAGAAGCAAATTGCTCTGTCCCCCTTCGGATTGTGCTTAATAGCCTTCCTGCTCCTGCTGGCAGGAGCATAGATTAATATTTAATACGTGCCTTGCTATAAACATTTACTGAGAGTGCCATGTGGCACAGAAACTAAAGAATTTATGAATGCTTGCTGTACCCAGTTCCTCACCTGTGATGGTGATTTATTCATGTTACTTAATAATAAGCTACATTCAGGAGGTCTGTTTCTTCTCAAAGGAAGACCAACTTTGGAAATAGCAGGTTGTCATTTTTCAAGAGAGTTAGGCACATATGCTACACACAAGTATCCCTTTATATTTGTGTGCAAATATATTTGTACACCAAATAGAGCTTGCTTGTCTTTTTCACAAGCAGTCCAGTGATATATATGTGCAATAGATTAAAAATTGTCAATCTTTAAAAGTAACTCTGGGTTTGCCGATTAGTACTGATTAGCCACCATATTTTTCATATTTTTATAATTTTATTTAGAAAATGTTGCCTGATTTAAATGGCTCAGACTGCATAGTTATTAGTAGATGCAGAGTGATAGGCTGTAATTTCCACCCTGTCATTTCTAAGTGAAAGGAAGAGGAGGCAGACTGGGGACAGAAGACCATAGGTGGCACAAAAAGAAGCTAATCATCTGATGTATTTATTTCTTTGCAGACACCCAATTTCCAGTATTAGTAGTTACCTGCAAACATTCAAAATAATCTTTTAAATTTCTTTTCTGAGATGTGCTGCAATACTTGCTTGAAATATAAATATTTCAGACTTTCAGCGAATGTACCTGCAAGCCAAAATCAATTAGACCGTAACTCATGAAACAGGAATGTACAAGAAAAAATAAGCTGGTGGATGCTAATGGTTCTCTCAGAGCACTTAGGGACAACTGCTCCTTTTGCTTGGCGTTTATGGAATCATACTGAAGACAAAGAAGATCCATATGCATTTTTCTTGCTTTGAGTGATATACCTCTTATCACAAAGGATCCCATTTAATTGGCTGACTTACCAGAGGTATACAGTAGCTTAACACTGTGATGATGCACTAGTGAATGAACCCTGGATTTTTACATTTTTCTGAAGATTGTATTAATTTGTCTCATCTTGTTGCCTGAACTTCGATTTTGTTTGGTTTGTTTTATCATCACTGTTCATTACTTTTGTTGTATTTTCAGTGTGAGAACTTGTCTCGTCTATTAATCTTAGTCATATATGGCACACTCAAAACAAGTTTCTCTTCACTGCTCATTGCTAAAAAGATTTAGGTTTATGATACCTTTCCAATAAAAAATAAAGCCATTAAGATAATATATACATTCATGTATTTAGAGCTGATTTCAATAAAGGGCTCCTTGTCAATGAAGTAATATTAGATTTTAGGTATAAAGTATATCTGCAGCTGTATCTCATTTAAGTTATTATGTACATAATACAGTTTTGGAGAATAGAAAACCTTACTGTCTTTTTAGACAACAGCCATGCTAGCCACAGGAAATTGTAGCAAGCACACAGAAGCATATTAAACTGATAGATATCACTCATATTTGCAGCTTGATAAATGCTGTTGAGAAAACAAATTATGTTCAGGTTAGCTACATACATCACTTAGACCGAGCAAAACAGATCCCAATTCATCTGCAAAACAGGAGATGTGGATGAATACCAGAAGTCTGGAGACAGATGTAGCAGGAACAAAATAAACTTCTGTGAGTGAATAATATCAAAAAGCACAAAGCTGACACAGCTTGAATTATCTTTGCATGGTTTTTTCCCAATCACTAATAGAGAATACCCAATACTTTAATAAAATCCTAAGATGATCCCACATTTATTTTGTAGGCGATTTTATAACTTTTGTAAGTAACTTTATAAAATATGTGGAACCATTAACAATAAATTAATCCCTTTATTTCATTAAATTTCACAAAAAAATAATATTTACCCAACACCGTTCTCAGAATCACTCCGCAGAATTCCTGCACACAGCAGTGTAATTCGGTTGAGTGAACAGTTCAGTTTAGGATTCTCTCCCTGAAATTCAACCTTTGACTGAAAAAATCTTCCTATTTTTAAAAATTATATATATAGTTATTGGGAAACTATGAGTTGAATAATGTAGTCAGTGTAGCTGTTGTCAGACTTTATCTAGGAAACTTGTTCTCTTATCTCAGCTAACCCCAAAATCTCTGGAATAGTTTATTGCATGCTATCATTCATAGATGATAGGTTGCTCAGGGCCTTGCGCTTTCATGTTTTGGAGGTAATCAGGGATGGGGATTCCACGTCCTCTCTTACTAATTACTTGCGAAACAACAGTAAGGCAAATAGTGACATCTTAACTATCAAGGAAATTGTATGGGAAAAGCCACATGGCATAAAAAATTTCAGTTGCATGATGGGCCTGTCAAATTACAAAGAAATTGAAAAATATTCTTTGGAAGCACAAGCTTATAGATTATTTTATTCTCAGGAGGTTCATGATGAAACACTTCTTACACTGGCCCTTGGAATTCAAAGCTAGCAGAAACTGGAAGCTGCAGCTTCTCAATATATTTTTATTTTGTCAGACATTAGTTACCTCACAAGCCTTGAGAAAAGGGAAGTTGATCAGCCATATTTCTGGATGTGCTGGTTTTTGCTGGGATAGAGTTAATTTTCTTCATAGTAGCTAGTATGGGGCTATGGTTTGGATTTGTGCTGAAAACTGTTGACAATACAGGGATGTTTTCATTATTGCTAAGCAGTGCTTACACAGAGTCAAGGCCTTTTCAGCTTCCCATGCTCTGCCAGGTGCAGAAGAAGCTGGGAGGGGACACAGCGGGGACAGCTGACCCCAACTGACCAAAGGGCTATTCCATACCATATGGCGTCATCCTCAGTATATACAGCTGGGGGAAGAAGAAGGAAGGGGGGGACATTCGGAGTGATGGCGTTTGTCTTCCCAAGTAACCATTACGCGCGATGGAGCCCTGCTTTCCTGGAGATGGCTGAACACCTGCCTGCCCATGGGAAGGAGTGAAGGAATTCCTTGCTTTGCTTTGCTTGTGTGCGCAGCTTTTGCTTTCCCTATTAAACTGTCTATCTCAACCCACGAGTTTTCTCACTTTTACTCTTCCGATTCTCTCCTCCATCCCACTGTGGGGGAGTGAGCGAGCGGCTGCTTAGTTGCCAGCTGCGGTTAAACCACGACACTAGAGAATTCATGCTGGTTGCTTAGCTTGCAAAACTGAATGATTAGGACGCACGTGACAGTTTACCATATTAACATATTAACGTTCAACAAATTATTAAATATTAAATTGACAATGGCAATGGCCCATTTGTTTTGCCTCTTTTTTATGCCATGGGTTGTTGGTTTGAGGAGCTACAGCTACCGAAATTATCAGTCCTCCTTGGTCAGTTAACACATTACTCTTAGCAGGGTATGAGCTTCTGAGGAGACCACCAAGGGCTCCGGAGAGCTGAGCTGAGCAGGTCAAGTTGCTGTGGCTGTGGCAGAGTGTGCCTGGCACCCAGCTGGCTCTGCTGGTGCCGGCAGATGTTGAGCCCCCGTGCTTAGGGACGGCAGGGAGAGAGGGGGCAGCTGCCTGGGAGCGGAAAGAAAGGAGAGGCTTCAGTGAAAATGCCGTGGAAGGGCCTCTCGTCCCACTGCAGAACTGTAGGGTGAGTAGGGAAGAAAGATTCAGCACAGAGGTGCCCACCGATGTGAGCTGGGACAAAAGTGTAACTGATTGCATGAGCATAGCCTCAACAAAAGAAGGAGCAAAGGGGGGATAGAGGGCCATGTTGGTCAGGGGGAGATACCCCTGCTGTTGAAGCAGAATAGTCCTGAGCTCCTGTGTCCACAGCAAGGGGAGAGAGTAGCACCTCACACCTTCAGTACGCTGCCTTTCGAGGAGACTAGGTGAGGGTGGACAAGATGAAAGAAGACTGGCACAAAGACTGCCACACAGACCTACTTCCATTGAACTTTGGTTTGCAGAAGGCTCACAGAAATACCTCGATTTGCTGTTAGCCCAGACATCCGCAGATGCAGAGCTGAAACTCTGGGGCCTCAGCGCAAAGTATCCCCATGGCTGGGGTACTAGCTGGGACTGACACTACCTGCTGCGCTGACAGGGTTTTGTGTCCACTGCTGGCGCTGTGTAGGGAACTCAGCTCCTCCAAGATGGAGAGTATTTGAGCAAAACGTTGAGATGTGGGATTTGGACCTGTGTGGGAGCACACCTCTGGGCTCCACTAGCCTTCACTGTGTCGCCACTGTGGTGAACACACGTATTGCTGTCCCTTCTCTTCCTTTTTTCCCTCGGGTTGCCGTGCACTCAGGGAAATTCACACTGACCTGTCCTAAGCAAGTCTTCCCCTGCATGTGGTCCTCACATCCATGGGTTTGTGTTCTACCCCATCTCAGATGGTCACCCAAATATCGCCTAGTGTCAGAGAGATAGCTGTGTGAGTTTCATCGCTGTCAACAACTGTTGCTGAAAGGAGAGGGACTGTGTTGGATCATAAGAAAACTGAGTAAATCAAGGCCCTACGAGATAGAAAGGGTAAACCCTGGCACTGCATGCAAAGAAGCTGTAGCTCTTGAGCTGGGTAGAGGAAGGGAGCCTCCAAGGAGGAAACCACAAGCAGAATTCCCCTTGTGTTGTTTCAGCAGTGACTGCAAATGAGTGAGCTCTGCTTTTATGCACCATGAGAGCACCTACAGTAATGAGGTCCTGAGCTGCCAAAAGCAGGAGCTGCACTGGCTGTCAGGCGACAGAAAAGAACGTTTCTCCTAAAGGCAGGGTTTGAGCCCACCAGGAGGCTCATCACACATCACAGCCGAAAACCAGAGCCTCACATGCTCAGTTGTTCTGGCAAGGCATTCAGTCTCAAGAAAAAGATTTTCTCTCTCTGTAGAAGTGCTGCTATAGACAGAATAGTGAGAATCAAACATTAAAAATAAGAGGCAATTTGCATACAAGGGAAGACAGGCAATGAAAAGACCTAAAGACTTCGTGCTAATTCCTCAACTGTCCTAACTATGGGGAACCGTGATGCAGGCAAAGCATTTCTGCATAATCGTCCGTTTCCAGTTTTGCTTATTGAACCAGTTAGCTTCAGATGAAAGAAAGGGGTGCTGGTCCGGTTTTTAGCAACTTATAGTGAGGCTTTAGCAACAGTTACTGTGAAATATTCTGAAGCTTAGACTTCTGAAATCAATAGGTTTCCTTTATATTCGAAAGCCAAGTCTAAATGCATGACTTGCTGCATTACAATTGAAAGAAAGCCATATCCAGGCATTGTGAAGCATATGTTACAATCATCTTGAATGTGGAAATATTGAAATACTTATAGATCAAGTACATGTTTCTCTTCCTCCTTAGATAGTTCATGATGACGCAGAAACAAGAAATAGGGTCACCCTTTAAATGAACCCACGGCCACAGATAAGAAAATAAAACTTACGGAATTTCTTAAGGACTTGTGAAGGAGAGGAAAAACAAGTATAGCCCACCAGAGGTATGGTGCCAGAAATAAAAGGAGGCCAGATGTGAATATTTGTCTCCCTGCACATCTCATCTCTTTGCTGTGCATCTTGGCTGCTCAGCAGCTCCAGGTATAGTTAGTCTGCCAGCAAATTCAATAGCTATGTCACTGCCATGGAGCCAGCACACTGTAAAGAACAACAAAGAAAGCGTCTTCGGATCTCTGGCAGGCTGCTATCATTACCCTAGTAAACTTTTCCATGGTAGGAGAAAACTTAGCTTTCCCTTAAATGAACAGATCCATAGCTTGAAAAAAGATAATTTGATAAGACACTGTGGGAAGAAAACCATCCAAAAAAAGGACTTAGAGGGGAACAGGAAAGATTTTAATGAGGTGAAGACTGAAAAAAATATTAATAAATATGATTCAAAAATCCTTTTCTCTTAAGTATCACCTAGACATTCTTAGAAATTAAAGAAAAACATAAAAAAACAAGTGACTAAATCAGTCAGAAACTATCGGAGAGAACATTTCTGCAAATTCTATAGCATCAGTCCATGAAATATGTTTCTAATGTGTCATGGTAATCAAAAAAAGTCTGTCCAACATTGGGAAGCCTTTAGCTGCAGCATTTCAGTGAGGCTGGACATCTTGGAATACTGCATTTAGTTATTAACATAGTATTACCCTTAACACATGTTAATGTTGTTAAAAAAGGTATATATGGCTTAGCTAAGTGATGACTAGCATCAGCACTGTAAGGACACACCACACTGTCAGTTTAATAATGACTGCTACTTTGTTTTTTGCCATGTTCTTTAGTCTTCCTGCCATATGAGCAGCAAGGATGGCAAAAATGTGCAAGCAAAAGGCGTGAAATAAGGTCTCTTGTTTCAGTAACTTCTACACTGATTTTAGGCCATTATTGCCAAATTTAGGCCAAGCTTCTTCCAATTGCTTTTAATCTCCTTCTCAATGACTGTGATTTAGTTAGGCATTTTAGTGTTTGGAATCCCATTAATGCCAAGTTTGTCAAACGCACACGCCTTCCCTTAGCGACACGCTAAGGTAGACTTTGCACCAAACAAGGCAACTTATATGTCCCCAGGGCTATTGAGCACTATCTGCAACTGCTCCATCTGGTTCCAGGGATCATCTCTTGTAAAGTCTCTTTAGAAATCACAGTCACCTCTGCCCTTAAATCCATCTTAAATTTAATAGTAGTACTGCTGGATTTGAGATTAACAAACCCAATCTGCTCATCATTGTTGACTTTGAAAACAGATCCTAGGTTATATGAAGCACTTACCCTTGATTAGGTGATTTCTCTAATTCTTTCCTTTTGACAGACAAACCTTCTGACTTTTTCTTTACACATCCTGGATATACTTCTGTTGTCTGAGCCTCTCTCCTCTCTGCTGTGTTCTGCCTTGTCCCTAACAGCCGTAATTCTGCCGTGGGAAATCCTCTCTTCTAAAAAGCATTTTTATGTGCTTCCTTGTTTCTCTAGGGATTTTGCCTTTGCTTGTTCTTGACCACTGTACCCTTACTTTTTCATTGGATATCCTGAATTTTGCCAGAGTCAGACAGTGGTGCTTCTCCATCACTCATTTAAGAGGAAATTCAATTATTAGCTGCAAGATGTTTTTTAAAATTCCATTTACTAAACACTCTGTTATGTGTTCCTCAGTCTCAACATTGCACTTCTTGTTTATATGTCAACTTTACAAAGTTTTTATCTTCTCCTGATCACTGACTACTCTGTGGCAAAAGATTTGCCTGTTTGGGCATAATATACATTTTAGGTTGCTTACATTTTTAAATAACTTCACCATTGCTTTTTATGGAGATATCTAGCAATATTATCACGTTCCTCATTGCATACATTATGAGATGCTTTGTGCTTCACAGATTTGTGTGAAGTTTCCTTGTTCCAGTATTTAGTGTCTTGTTCTATCCTCCCAGGTGACTCAATAAGTGAGCTAAGAGAAATCTTTTAAAAGGCTAGATTGCAGCTGATTGTCTTTCTTATTTAGTCTTCTTCAAAAGGAGTCTGCTTCTCCCATAAAGGATCTAAAAATGACAAAAAAGGTAAATGTTTATAATGATGAGGATTTTTTTTTCCATAACAGGTCACTATTTGCACCATAGAATGTTTATACTTTTGGTTTCATTTCAGAGATTTTCCCTAAAATTTTCTTATCCCCCCCCTGCTTTCTTGTTATAAATTTAAAGAAAGGGAAGGATGCATCCTCGCAGCAGCTAATCATTATGTCACAAAAATATTGATTTGATATTATATGAGGTGTTCCTTAAAATGTTTCAGAAGTATGACTTTGTCTATGGCACTGAACTCCATGTGTATAGATTCATTTCACTGTAAACTTGCACTGTTTACAAAAGTATATTTTAGGAAGTATTTCAAGAATGCAGTCAGAGGTTTAGCTAAGGTGAAAGCTTATTACTAAAGACATTTATGTTCCCTTCAACCACTTACCCCCAAGGATGGATGAGTTTGTATTCTTTTGTTCTACTGTACTTTTAATTGTGGTTGGCAAAATAATCCCTGGAATTGCCAAACTTGTATATGCTTGAAAAATCATAGGCTTCTCTAAAGAGAAAAAATATGTGGTTTTGTTTTGTTTTGTTTTGTTTTGTTTTAATTTACCTTCTGGTTTCTTGCCAGTCAGGGCTTATGTTTTTGAGCTTTTCTCTGTAAATAGGAAAGTTATAATTTTACAAGAGTGACAGTAATGGAGGGGGAGAGGTTGGAAGAGAAGAATGTGAAATTCGCATGAAGTTAAGAATTTAAAGGATTAAGTTGCATGAAAAACACCAAGTAACACCACTTTTGTGACAAGATTATAAGATTTGTCAATGACAGTGGTGATGAGAGTGACAGTGGGACCCATCTGTTGACAAGACTTGACATTCTGGGAGGCATGCTGCCTCTGAGGAATCCAAATCCTTGGTGTTACTGAAATGTTGCCAAGGCTCCTCCAACCCTCTGAACACTACCCCATGCTTATGTTCCATGTGGGTGTTAATAACACTACTGGGAATGAGTTTACACAGATTAAAAGCTACTGTAAGGCTCTGGGAATGGGGAGGTGAAGGGGTCAGGAGCTCAGGTGTCTTTTTTGTCAATTCTGCTGATCAAAGGTCAAGGCTTAGGGACAGCTGTGACATGGAGATAAATATGTGAGTGAGCAGATGGTGCTGCCAGCAGAACATCAGCTGCCTTGACCATAGAATAATGTTCCATAAACCCTATGGCACAAGGAAGAACTGCACCTCTCACACCAATTTACTGATTTATTGAGACAGGTTCACAAAACCCACCAGATCAGTATGAACTATTCTGCCCTTAACAGAAGTCTAAATATTGGCAAGAAAAGAAGTATTTACCGTAAGGTCAGAGGAGAGACAAAAAGAAGAATGGTGGGTTGGTCCACCAAACATATCAGATAATGCAGGGATTAAGTAGGAGGAACTGGAGGCTTTATAACATGGCCAACGTTTTGCTACAAATGACCTTTGGTTGATTAAAAACTTGTCGGATGATTCACATGTGTTACAGCATTAATATTGAAGGGTATAGCTTGCTCAGAAAAGGCAAGCAGGAGACTAGCGAAGAAGGCAAGAAAATATTCTTAAACATGAAGAGTGCTTACATCTGCTCTGAGATCCAGATTACAGAGAAGCATACATTTCCTGTAGGTGTTCAGAGCCCTCTTCATGCTGCATGGAATTAAAGGAGAAAGAAGATGGACACTATCATGGTGATGGTCCTGGAGATGAAAAACAGAATAATCCAAGTATAGGACTTAGTAGTAATACTGTAATTACTTGGTAGTCACTGCTCATTATTCGAGCATAATCTATGGAAAGAATACAGCAAGACATGGAGGTAGGAACTCACCTGACTAAGGGTAGACTTACAGAGAGGACATCTGTATCTGTGCTGGCTACTCTCTAGTCAATAGAGGCACTTAAAAGGTGCTGAGATCTGAGTAACTGTGCATTAAAAATGTCTATTTTTTTTTACATTGTCAAAAAGAACTTTCAATGAAAACACTAAGATACAGATGTCAATGCAGAAGATACTTAAAGTAGGATGATATTAATCCCATCCAGGCAGTCCAACAAGGTTTTGGAACATAGTGGTGTTACCATCTGATAGACTCAGGAGGCAAAATCCTGCAGAGGAGGATGTTATAAAGAAGCTGGAGTCTGTTAGAGAAACAATATCAAGCTGTGCTTGCAACTTGACTAACTTGCAAGGTATTGACGTCATATACCAGAAAGCATACTGATTTCTGGTATACGACATCAGAGGTCAGGTCAGGAAAGATGAATGTGGGAACAAAAATAAATAAGCAAAAGTGTAAAGGAAGTTCATCTAGCAAAGGATGGAAAAAAATAACAAGGCCCAACTTGTGAAAACTTAGAAAATAGTATAGGTAACAAAATAGTGGCCAACGTAAATTTGTAAAGACGAAACTGTAACAGTAGCATAATTTCTTCGTATAACATAGCAACAAGCCTTCAAGATAGAAAAGAACATTTCTGCATATCTTGATTTTAGCAGAGCTTTTGGCTTTGTCTTCTACTCTTAGTATCAAATTTAAAAAATCTGATTCAGATGAAAGTATTACAGTATATGCAAACTTTGTTTCAAAAAAATGTTTAAAGAGTAATTACTAATGGTACATGTCAATTTTGAAGAATGTGTCCACTAATGTACTATAGGGACTCTTGCTCTGTCCAGGATTATGTACTGTTTTCATTGACATTTTGAAGGACAAAATAGGGAGTTCTTATTAAATTTGCAGACTTGATAAAGGAAGTACATCTTAAAGAAAGATTAGAATTTGAAGTAATCTCAAGTGAATGGTATGGTCTATTTTAAAATACTACCTATAATAGGGATAAGCAAAAAGTACTTTGCTAGAGCTACAATAATCTGCTGGACACTACAGGTTGGGGAACAATTAGCTAAGTAGTCATCTAACAGACAAGAATTCATGGGTTGAAGAAAAATTGTCCATAAGCCAACGATATTGTATTGTTGCAAAAGAAAAAAAGGCAAACTATACTGAATTATTTAGACAGGAACGTGACATTCTTTGTTAAAATAATTTTTCCTTCTACATGGCACTACTACGGCTTCTGCAGGAGTATTACTCCGAGAATGAACCTCACTTTAAGAAAGACTGTGAAAAAATTCCAAAGCAAAGAGAATGATCAGAGCTCAGAAAACATGGTCTATGGTAAAAGAATAAAGGACTTCTGGAGTACAGTAATTTAGAGAATAGAAAGAACAAAGAAGTGTTATTTACTTCCAACTATGTAGAAATGTGCTGCAGTGAGAAGGAGGATGATGGATATCTAATGGACTCAAATTTAAGTATTTGGAAAATATTTTATATTGGCGAGGACAATGAAGTACTAGAGGACCTTGCCTGAAGAGGTTTTATGTGGTTTCCAAGGCTTAAGAGCCATTGAAATAAACTGTCCTAAGCACAATTCATTGTGCTTTCAGGCACGTAGATGTTTAAAGGTCTCAGCCAGCTTTGAATATGTGAAGACCAGGCTCCTACTTCATTCCTGAAGGAGAAAGCCTTGTCTTCCTGAGAGGTGGGTATCTGGCTAGGTGCAGCACAAGCAGAGTGGACAGTGAGAAAATCCCCAAGAAGTGCCACCAGGTACTCTGAGCTCAAGGGTGTATATTGCCGCTGGTTATACTGGCAGAAGAATGAGATTCCAAAGAAAGCTCTCTTTCCTCCCAGCTAGTTACTGAAGTAGTGATGGCAGAATTCACGTCAAGGAACAAGGATGTGGACAGTCTCTCATCTTACGTACAATGCCCTGTAATGCCATCATGCACAAAACTTTAAAAAAATAATAATTCCTAGATTTTTTCAGAGGTTTATTAGATTTTTAGAGGTTTTTACTTATCTGTGAAAGCCTTTGAAAGTTATGAAGTTACTTTGTTTAATTTTCTTTTGACTGTTTAAAGTTCATGGAGAGTTGTGATCATGTTTTTTTTGTATTTGAAAAAAATGTGTCCTGCTAACACTTCATAAACTGCTTTAAAACTTTAAATGAAAGAGGAAAATTTACATAAGAAAAAAGCATGTTATCACAAGTCTCAACAAAAGGAAATTCAAATTTCACATCTTTCTATGTTGTTATAGCCTACAAAATGATGGATTCTTCTAATATAGAAGTAATTCTTTCTCAGTAAAAGTTTTGTTAAGACATTCCATGGCATATACAGTAATTATATAATTATTAGCTGATCCAATATTTCATGAGTTTAAATCAATTTCTGTAAAAAACTACTACAGAGTTACCATTTGATTTTAACTTAGTAGGCCTACATGCAGTGTATGTTATAATACAGGACTAGGATAATTATTAGAAAGATCATAAAAGAAGAATGTGAGTGGTATCTCAACAAGTGTGAACAGCCATACTGGCAGTTTATGTCAGTTTCATTAATAAGGATAATAGATATCCAGAAAACACTGGAGGAAGAATACTGAAATGAGACAAGGCTTAATTTAGACAAACAGCCAGAATAACTGGCTTGGATGTAAACTAGTGGCCAGGCATCGTTTCACTTCACTTCGTTTGCCAGTCTGTTACTGTTCCTCTAACATTCATGCAGTGGTCACTGTATGTTGACATTCCAAAAAGCTTCTGGCAAGATGAAAATTATAGAAAAGCCTTTCTGCTTTATTATTATTTTAATCATCTCTATTTTTGCTTTACTCTTACTGCAATGACTTTCATTTTACATTCAGTTTTGGTTTTCATTGTGAAGCAGCAAAGTTATCAGTTGCACACATTTTGTGTCATTGTAATGCATGCACTTTCTATGTCCTATCCATGGCACATTTTTCTTCATTCAATCATTGTGCTAAATGTTTAAAACTTTAAGAAAAAATATTTTCTCTCTCACTGTTAAAACTTCGTGTCTTTGAAGAGCGTTCCTAGGACTGTTCTGGTTCCCAGTTGAAGGCTGTGTGTCACCATTATCTATTATAATTAGTTGAGGATATTGCGGTTCAAGGAAAGTTTCACTGTGAGTTATCTATTTAAATGGCTACTGTGTCCTTGGGAAATGAGGTGGGTAAGCTCAGTGTATGTGTAGTCAAGCCTCAGAAAATGCTTCTGAAACAGTGTTAGAGGAAGCTGGCATAGGGCAAGATGCCACGGATCAGGGCAGATGCTTTCGCCAGGGACACCAGCAGCTGGTGTTCCAGGGCACTGGAGCACCATTTCTCAGTTCAGTACTCAAGCAAATCACTGTGTCAACTTCACTTAGAAGAGAAAGTGAACACAGCTTAACAACCTGCCTGAAAAGAGCTTTCCCAGTTCTTCTCATTAATGTTTGTATATCTTTCCTGCAATGTTTCAGTGCATCCTTCAAGAAACTGGGAAGTTATTCTCATTGTTTCCCAAATGACCTGCTAGGGAAATGGCGGAATGGAAAGTACAATTTGTCAAATTTGGAGTGATAACAATCATTTAATGGAAAATGGTGATAACTTTATGTTGAATTTAACATGGGCAGGACTGGACCATAATGTAAGAAAAGTTCTGAAAATTGCCATTTTTAAGATGAATACCAAATTCTTTGGAACTGGCACTGGAAAAAACATAACTCAAATATATTTCTAAACTGGAGCAAGATAACTGCAGAATTGGTCCCTCTTTAAGGAGTTAAATCAGTTATTCTCTTTAATTTTCCAACATTATTTATTACTTTGTACTGGGATAATAATTGAAATTGAAAAAATTAAATAGAAAACTACTGATTTCCAACATGAGTTGCTTATATTTTCATTCTATATAGAACTTGAACTCCCAGCTCTGGGTACATTATTATACTTCTGCAGAAAATATATGAAGCGGTATACAATTCAAACAATACTGTATTGCTAATACAGGAATGCTTCTAATTGCTTTTATAAAAAGTCTTTTTTCTAAAAAGAAGGCTGCTGTTAAAACTGAAAAGGGCTAATAGTATCACATTACTTATAAGACCAGTTCCTTTAACTTCAGTAAATATAGAGCACATGTAAAAAACGTTCATAGTATGAAATGGAGATCTCAAGAAGTATCTGTCATACATACAGTAGCTTTTTTAAATTGAGTTTTGTCTGCATTATTAATGCATTAGTGTTATACAACTGCAATAGTACAAGACTAAAGGCTTTTTGACATTTCTCTTAAGTTCCAAAGGTCATTTTTATATATGTAAACCTAACATCTAGGCATATTTCTTATGCCCATGAATAATTCTATTAACAAATTAATAAATTCTATTTAAAAAAATCACTAGTAAAATTAGTATAGATTAATGGCCACTGAACCAAAGACTCAAAATAACAGAACGGTGACAGACACCATTATCATCTATAAGAATCTTGTTGAAAAGAGACCCATTAGTTGTCATCTGAAAGTGAAGAAAAAGAAACATATTTTCCTTATATTTCTTCTTCCAGGATATACATCTACTGTGGAGGAAAAAAAAAAAAAAAAAAAAAGAAACCAAAACCATAGATGGATTCACTATTATTTCAATCATATTATCAATTACATCTCATTTATGTCTAAACTGATGGATTTTTTTTGACTGCTCCTTATGTCTGGAGCCTAAAGATATAATTTGGTCCTTCCTACTGCCTCTACAGCCTTGGATTACAGAAGGCAGCCTGGACCTGCAGAGCAGAGGGGAGCTGCAGAGCGCTATGAAAACGTCCCCAGTCTCCCCTCTGGAGGGCAGGGCCAAGAAAACACTACAGGATGTCACCCTTCCTGTAGCTTCAGAACAAGTGCTGAGTTTTCCAGTCATGCACAACCTACTGGAACACTCACATAGTAAGACAATAAACACTGCTTTTCTATATCATTTCCAGTTTTAGAATGCAAGAAAAGTAACTATTTCTATAGAAAATCTTCCATTCAAATGAAAACATGGATTGTAAACATTAGATGTTCCCTGTTAATTTAACAGAATTAGATATCTTACTGCACCAGAGTTCACCACTAGTTCAAGAGTAGTTTTGGGAATGCTTTTAGTTCATGAGATAAAAATTGCAGCATTGAATACATGCAGCTGGTGTAAATATGGAATGTGACTTACTTGGACTTGTGGCCAAAATTGTCATTAAACTTTTGTGCAATTAGAAAATCATTCAATGACAATTCTGTTTTGCTGCCCTTAGTCAACTCTGAGTTATACCATACTCTTCCAGGAATGTCATCAAAGCTGGTCATAGTATATTCTCACTGTTTTTGAAGCACACTTATAACTGACAGGTGAAAGGTACCAGGTGTATTTTAAAATCTGTTTGTCACCTCATGAAGTAAAACTGGCATTGGAGCAGGTCATACATGAACATTTGCTTTCGATTAAAAAAGTCTTCAAATTGCTAATTAAATAAGTAAAGCTTTGAAAAAACCTGTTAAATTGCTTTTATTCTGATGTCTTTTAATAGACAAATATAGTAGAGGAAGAATAAATATTGGCTAAATAGACAAAAACCACATAGAAAGTCAAAGATTCAGAAAGGTATATATGCACTGTGTGTATGTCTGCAATTATTCGTGACCTAGAAATATTGCCAGTTGGGTAAAGGTCGGTATTGACTGGAAGTTTCCGCTATTACTAAATAATTCTCCATGCTTCATCACTTCTGTGCAATTTATTTCTGTCAGCTGTGCATATGACATTTGCCTTAATGCTGTTTAGTATGTGTGTAAAAAGGAATGATGAAGTGGCTGTGCATTGCATTGTCTGTTCGGGTATACCCAAGTAAGCAGATATAGTCAAAGGAGCTTGAGACCTGACATAGTCCAGTGCAGTCTCATTGCAGAGGTCTAAATAGGAATGCTGCTAGACACCCATCCTGTCATCAGGGAAGACTAATCTCTTTCTCAGGACTAGAAGACCGAAGAATTTGGGCTGAATTCAGAGCGTCACAATTTGCTGTATAACCTTTGGCAAATCACTGAATTTTTTTGTTTCCTGATTTTTGTCCTAGTGAAATATAGATAACAGAAATTTCTTGGTTCTCTATTTAAGTAATAAATTCTTCTGGCTAGAGATTTACTTTTTACCTAACATCTTATAATGAATAGATAAACATATCCTCAAGCTGCTAGGTGTTTCTCTGGCAGAAAATATGTAAAGACAGGGAATTTAAAAAGAAAAATAATACTCACTCTGTACTCTAGAATTTCTGACTTTGTTGGATATTTCAGAAAAAAACCCAAATTTAGTTAGTTTAATAAGGTAATTAAAGTCTGCTGCTAGGACAGGCCATCTATATTGCAAGATAAATTATTCCCTTCTGGTCTTCTTTTCTCTGTCTTCTGCTTGCTGCCTCTCCTCCCTTTGCCAATACTACTATTATGGATACAGTACAGCTGGTGTCCTCCCAGAAATGCTACTATCCAGTTGCACACCTTCAGGAGAAGAAAGAAGAAGTAGATGTGCTGACAAAATTTTAAGTGTATGAAGTTGTTGTGGTTTAACCCCAGCCGGCAACTAAGCCCCACGCAGCCGCTCGCTCACTCCCCTCCTGAGGGATGGGGGAGAGAATCACAAGAGTAAAAGTGAGAAAACTCATGGGTTGAGATAAAGACAGTTTAATAAGTAAAGCAAAAGCCACGCACACAAACAAAGCAAAGCAAGGAATTCATTCACTGCTTCCCATGGGCAGGCAGGTGTTCAGCCATCTCCAGGAAAGCAGGGCTCCATCACGTGTAATGGTTACTTGGGAAGACAAACGCCATCACTCCGAATGTCCCCCCTTCCTTCTTCTTCCCCCAGCTTTATGTGCTGAGCATGACATCATATGCTATGGAATATCCCTTTGGTCAGTTGGGGTCAGCTGTCCCCGCTGTGTCCCCTCCGAGCTCCTTGTGCCCCCCCAGCCTGCTCGCTGGTGGGGTGGGGTGAGAAGCAGAAAAGGCCTTGACTCTGTGTAAGCACTGCTCAGCAGGAACTAAAACATCTCTGTGTTATCAACACTGTTTTCAGCACAAATGCAAAACACAGCCTCATACTAGCTGCTGTGAAGAAAATTAACTCTATCCCAGCCAAAACCAGCACAGAAGTAAATGTACAACCCTAAGCTGCTTTCTCTGAACAGGGAGCAGCTAGAAAATCAATGCAGAGAGAACAAGGCATATTTGTGGATGTTGGATTGACTAGCTTTTTATGTAGCATAATTTTGTTTGAAATGAGGGCAGCATTGTTTATTCAGATGTTTAATAGACATGTGGCTAGTCTGTAAAATTTTGATCTAAGTCCTGATTTAAGTTTTGCATAATGTCACGGATATTTGCAACTCTGTCAGTTGTGCTGCTCCATGTGGAAGTCCAATGTCTGGGATGCAGGTGGTTTTAGTTATCTCCTCACAGGTACTGCAGTGTCACAGAATCTGTGTAGACTATTTAGTTCTTTTAATAATGCTCAATATTCATTTTCACCTACAGTAATATTATTAAGATAACAATGTATTTTACATCAGAGATTTGCACAAACTGGGTTGTTTCTGTACAACCAAAGAGAAATGCAAGTGTACCTGGACTGAACATCTAAAACTGTAGCTAGACTGACTACTAAAGGTAGAAAAGGGCACATCCTTCCTGCCACGACCTGGTCAAGAAAGAGATTGTACTCTTGTTAGAAATAAGAAAAGCAAGAGAAATATTAAGCTACTTAAGGGAGACAATGTCTTTCATGACAGTTATCCCTTGAGGTCAAGAGCAAATTAATAAGTTTCTCTTTCACTCTGCAAGGCAAGAGCAGTGAAGTTGGAATCCTTAAATTTGAGCTTGCAATCTGAGAAAATACAGTGCCATTTCCTTTTGGTCAGTAGCATTAAAGATACAATCAATAAATTCACCCTATAGCAATGTCCCCATACTGAGAAACTGTCTTGAGGGAAATAATATTACTTCAGTCCTATATGATTCAAAGCTCCTTGAGTTGGACATAGCTATTTTGACTTTAAGGTGCTACCAATTAAAGTGTATTTTTGCAAGACTCCATTATCTCCTTCCTCAATAGTGACTTTAATAATGGTTTATTTAGATTCTACTGGTTTATGCTGTCTAGTCACACCATAAACAGTGAGGCAGTTTGGTTCCTCCCAGATGTTACTTTCCTTGGTGAAGGTCTTCAGACACAAATTAATTTTATTGTAAGGTTGTCTTATAGGAACTGATTCTCATAAATCCTTGCTAGGATTGCACTGTTATGCTGCAGTTATATTATTTCAGTCCTAGAAGGGCTATTTTGCAGTTGGCTCTGGCTTGCTGAATTACATTGCCTTAATTGGTAAGCATTCTTAGTTTTTCTCTTTCCATGCTGAAAGAGCTGGCATACCACCACATTCCTCACAAACCAAACTTTTCCACAGCAGGCAGTTTCTCTGAATATATTTTTTAAATCTTTTCTAAGACTGAAATCAACATAATGAGAAGGAATGTGTAGCAGGTTAATAAAGGTTCATTAAACAAGAACCTTTGACTACCTCATGTTCTTCTTTCATTTCAGTTCTCTCTCTGTCTCTGTCATGGTTTAACCCCAGTTGGCAACTCAGCACCACACAGCCGCTCGCTCACCCTCCCCCCACCAGCGGGACGGGGGAGAGAATCAGAAAAAAAAAAGAAAAATACGTGGGCTGAGATAAAGACAGTTTAATAAGACAGCAAAGGAAGAGAAAATAATACTAATACTAATAATAATGATAAAAGAATATAAAAAACAAGTGATGCACAATGCAATTGCTCACCACCCGCAGACTGATGCCCAGCCTGTCCCCACGCAGCCATCGCTGCCCCCTGGCCAACTCCCCCAGTTTATATACTGAGCATGACATCATATGGTATGGAATAGCCCTTTGCATGACATCATATGGTATGGAATAACCCTTTGGTCAGTTTGGATCAACTATCTTGGATGTGCCCCCTCCCAGCTTCTTGTGCACCCAGCAGAGCATGGGAAGCTGAAAAGTCCTTGACCAGTGTAAATATTACTTAGCAACAACTAAAACATCAGTGTGTTATCAACATTATTCTCATACTAAATCCAAAACATAGCACTGTACCAGCTACTAGGGAAATAATTAACTTTATCCCAGCTGAAACCAGGACAGTATCCACCCCTTATTCTAGACCATCTGCGTCATGCCCAGATCCTACCCTTTCCAGTACACTCCAATTAATCACCACCACGTTTCCTGTCTTTTGATATACAGACACAGATATCATTCCCTTGGTCTATGGGCCATCCCTCTAAAGTGTCTGTTGAGTTCATTTAGTCCATGACTTTGGACTCCATCTGTCATAACTGTCTTTCCGGGTAGGAGAGCTGGTGTGTGGTGTTGGATTGTTGCATGCTGAAGCCAGTTCTGGTTCCATCACTGCTGCACTTTGCTTGGTTTCATCAAAGTTCATTCTTCATTTATCGGGGTGATTCTTACTGTAATACCATTGATATGGCATATAGCAACCATAAAAGTGATGACATACAGTATTATATAGCAATTACTGTCATACCGTTCTCTCACCCAAAATCAAATCCCCTTGAGGTACACAGTGGAATTCCCCATCCTTTTGCATCACCCACCAAGTGCACACGAGTCCTTGAGCAAAAGCAATCCCATGAATGGGCTTGCCTTTGCCCAAAGCAGGAATAACCCAGACTGTCTTCCCTAGCTTATTTTTTATGTGCACTACAGAGACTTTATCCCCTTCTACAGTATGTAAAAGTTTTGACTGGGCAGGGCCAGCATGATTGGCAGATTCCCTAGTGTTGAGTAACCAGGTGGCCTTTGCCAAATGTGTATCCCAATGCTTGAATGCCCCACCACCCATTGCTCTCCGTGTAGCCTTTAACAGTCCATTGTATCATTCAATTGTCCCGCAGACTGGTGCATGATAGGGGATGTGATATACCCAGTCAATGCTGTGCATTTGGCCCAGATGTCTATGAGGTGGTTTTGAAAATCAGTCCCGTTGTGTGACTCAGTTCTTTCTGGGGTGCCATGTCACCATAGGACTTGCTTTTCAAGGCCCAGGATAGTGTTCTGGGTGGTGGCATGGGGCACAGGATATGTTTCTAGAGATCCGGTGGTTGCTTCCACCATGGTAAGCACATGGCACTTGCCTTGGGGGGTTTGTGGGAGTGTGATATAATCGATCTGCCAGGCCTCCCCATATTGATATTTCAGTCATTGTCCTCCGTACTGGAGAGGCTTTAACTACTTGGCTTGTTTGATTGCAGCGCATGTTTCACATTCATGGATAACCCGTGCAATAGTGTCCATGGCCAAGTCCACCCCTCAATCACAAGCCCATCTATACGTTGCATCTCTTCCTTGATGGCCTGAGGTGTCATGGGCCCACTGAGCTATAAATAATTCACCCTTATGTTGCCAGTCCAGATCCACTTGAGCCACTTCAACCTTAGCAGCCTGACCCACCTGCTGTTTGTTTTGATGTTCTTCAGTGGCCTGACTCTTGGGTATGTGAGCATCTACATGACATAATTTTACAACCAGGTTCTCTACCTGGGCAGCAATATCTTGCCACAATGCTGCAGCCCAGATGGGTTTGCCTCTGCACTGCCAGTTGCTCTGCTTCCATTGCTGCAACCACCCCCACAGGGCATCTGCCACCATCCATGAGTCAGTACAGAGATAGAGCACTGGCCACTTTTTTCTCATTCAGCAATGTCTAAAGCCAGCTGGATGGTTTTCACCTCTGCAAACTGACTTGATTCCCCTTCTCCTTCAGCAGTTTCTGTGACTTGTCATATAGGACTCCATACAGCAGCTTTCCATCTCTGATGCTTTCCCACAATACAACAGGACCCATCAGTGAACAGGGCGTATTGCTTCACATTTTCTGGCAGTTCATTGTACAGTGGGGCCTCTTGCGCACATGTCACCTCCTCCTCTGGTGATATTCCAAAATCTTTGCCTTCTGACCAGTCCATAATTACTTCCAGGATTCCTGGCAACTGGGGTTTCCTATTTGAGCCTGTTGTGTGATCAGTGTGACTGGCAGTCGGGGTACCAGGAGGAGTTGTGCTTCAACACCAACCACTTCCGACAGCTCGAACCCCTTCATATGCTGCCAATATCTCTTTTTCAGTTGGGTATAGTGGGCCTCGGATCCTCTGTATCCCCGACTCCAAAACCCTAGGGGTCAACCTCAAGTCTCCCCTGGTGCTTTCTGCCAGAGGCTCCAGGTAGGGCCATTCTCCCCGGCTGCGCTGTAGAGCACATTTTTTACATCTTGCCCTGCCTGGGCTGGCCCAAGGGCTACTCCATGAACTATCTCCTGTTTAATTTGTTCCAAGGCTTGTCGTTGCTCAGGGCCCCGTTTGAAATCATCTTCTTCTGGGTCACTTCATAGAGAGGGCTTACAATCAGACTGTAATTTGGAATATGCATTTTCCAAAAACCCACAACGCCCAAGAAACCTTGTGTTTCCTTTCTGCTAGCTGGTGGAGACATGGCTGTTATTTTATTAGTCATGTCCACTGGGATCTGACAACGTCCATCTTGCCATTTTATTCCTAAAAACTGGATCTCCTGTGAAGGTCCCTTGACCTTACTTTGTTTCATGGCAAAACTGGCCTTCAGAAGGATTTGGACTATTTTCTTCCCTTTCTCAAAAACTTCTGCTGTGTTGCCCCACACAATAATGTCATCAATGTATTGCACATGTTCTAGAGCTTCACCCTGTTCCAGTGCCGTCTGGATCAGCCCGTGGCAAATGGTGGGGCTGTGTTTCCACCCCTGGGGCAGTCGATTCCAGGTGTACTGAACACCCCTCCAAGTGAAAGCAAACTGTGGCCTGCACTCTGCTGCCAAAGGGATTGAGAAAAACGCATTAGTGATATCAGTTGTGGCATACCATTTGGCTGCTTTGGACTCCAGTTCGTATTCATGTTCCAGCATGTCCGGCACAGCAGCACTCAGTGGCAGTGTGACTTCATCCAGGCCATGACAATCTACTCTTAGTCTCCACTTTCCATTAGACTTTTGCACTGGCCATATGGGACTGTTAAAGGCTGAGCGAGTCTTGCTGATCACTCCTTGTCTCTCCAGTCGATGAATCAGCTTATGGATGGGAATCAGGGAGTCTCAGTAGGTGCGGTATTGCTGCTGGTGCACCGTTGTGGTAGTGATTGGCACCTGTTGTTCTTCGACCCTCATCAATCCCACAACAGAAGGATCCGCCGAGAGGCTGGGCAAGGTAGACAGCTGTTTAATTTCCTCCATCTCCAAGGCAGCTATACCAAAAGCCCAGCAGTATCCTTTTGGGTCCTTGAAATACCCTCTCCTGAGGTAGCCTGTGGGAACCCCAGCTGCTTGGCTTCCCTACCCTCTAATTCCAGGCTCCTGGCCCCATATCCCAGCATCGGAGCAGCCAGGTGACAACGTGCTCACCTGGACAATGGCTGAAATCCTTTCACGTGTCTTGCAGCTCACTCAGGGATAGAGATGGGGTGGTTACTGTCTCGTTTATGATTTCTTCCTCTCCCTCTGAGGAAGAGGAGGAACCCTCCCGCCAGGTTCTTCCTTGGGGGGGGAGAGGCGTATTCTTCCTCTTCCTCCTCCTGTTCTTGTGGTGGCCCTGCTTTAGAGTAGTCTGCCTCCTCGCTGGCAGGGCAGTATGCTGCTTCCTTCTGCTCCCTCTTAAGAGAAACTTCTTCACCTCTTATTAAATGAGCTGACTTTCGGACAGCAAAGCGATACCCTTAATCTACCTCTCAGAGGTGATAAACAGCACATAAATACTGATAAACAGCACATACGGCAAGTAAGGTGTTACATAACACAACTTTGAGAACAAATACAACAACTTTGAGAGCAAATAAATCAACATTGTGGCCAATGACTACTAAACTAATATAATGAATGCTTATAACAAATTTGTTTTAACACGCTCTGGTCAGATCTGTCGTTATCTCAACCCTTCATGCGTCACCGTGGGCACCAAAAAGGACTGTCGTGGTTTAAACTCTAGTCAGCAACTCAGCACCACACAGCCGCTCGCTCACCCTCCCCCGCCCCCAGTGGAATGGGGGAGAGAATTGGAAAAAAAAGTAAAATCTGGGGGTTGAGATAAAGACAGTTTAATAGGACAGCAAAGGAAGAGAAAATTACTACTACTACTACTACTACTACTACTACTACTACTACTAGAATATCCAAAACAAGTGATGCACAATGCAATTGCTCACCACCTGCTGACCGATGCCCAGCTCGTGCCCAAGCAGTGATCACCACTCCCCAGACAACTCCCCCCAGTTTCTATACTGAGCATGACGCCATATGGTATGGAACAGCCCTTTGGCCAGTTGGGGTCAGCTGTCCTGGCTGTGCCCCCTCCCAGCTTCTTGTGCACCTGGCAGAGCAGGGGAAGCTGCAAAGTCCTGGACTAGTGTAAGCACTACTTAGCAACAACTAAAACATCAGTGTGTTATCAATGTTATTCTGATACTAAATCCAAAACTCAGCACTATACCAGCTACTAGGAAGAAAATGAACTCTAACCCAGCCGAAACCAGGGCAGTCCCAGAGTAGCTCAGTTTCATTGGAGCATACAGACAACTATGTAGGCCAAAGGAAAAAAAAGGGTGAAAGTTGCTGACAGATGCTTAGAACAAAAATAATAATTCAGAATTTCCCCATTTTTCTTCATAGTCAATGTACACATGGTGCAAAAGAATTAACTTCTTGTGTATATTTTTGCAGAAGTCTGAATTATTTCCACATTACAGATTCTTGGCATAAACTTCCTGTTCCCTGGGTGGGACCCAAGTAGGTAATAACTGAATTTTCATCTTAAAAAAAAAAAAAAAGTTAAACTTTTCAGTAAACTTCCAACTAAGGAAAAACTTACAATATTGGACTTTAAGATGTATATTCATTTATAATATACATATTGTGAAAATGTGATCATATAGAGTTCAAATTTTTCATATAAAAGCTGTGCACATGTAGCATTACAAGATGTCAATAATAACAGAAAATACTCTTAGTGTTGATGATTCCATATATTCTAAGAGATCTAATAATCTAATAATTCTAATATTTGGTATTGAAGATATCACATATTCTAAGACATCTAATATTCTAATACAAATACACAGTAGAATTCATCTCCATTCATAAAATGATTACAAACAACACTCATATTTGCCACGATATTATAGAAATCTCTTTGCAAAGAGAATTAATGAATTTCTAGCTTGAGTTTTACTAATGTAAATTCAAAGGCAACTGGATGAAACCGGAGATTGTAAGCAGTGCTATTTCAGAGTTCTATGTACATAATCATGACTAAAATCTGCTGTGATGGTAATGCTTTATTTGGCTTGTAGTTTTATTGGTTTCATTTATTTAATTGATTTGAGTGGTATGCAAATAGTAATAGCATTCCATGTAATCTTAGCATTATACATTTATCCCAAAGCTGCAACAGATTAACTTCTAACTCAGATACTGCAGCTGATAACATGAAAGCCTAATTCAAAGCAAAGTAAGGAACTGTGAAAACGTTTTATAGCTGTTGCTCCTAAATATATTTCTCTGTGTCAGTTAATAAATACATATGCAAAAGTTGTTTAGCACCAACAGTACACTTGATTCTACATCTCTACACAAGACTAATTTACATTTCCCACCCTGCAAAATGGAGACTGAGAGGAAGTAATCACTTCAGGTAATTTTTCCTTTTTCTTTGATACTAAATTAACTTCTGAACAAACCAACAAAAAGACCTCTCCATCTGCAACCCATGTGAACATAGACAGGTTTTTAAGTGAGATGTAAATGTGCAGCAATCAGATTGCAATAGTTGGAAAAAAGGGCTGAAAAAAGGCAATAAATAAGAGAGCTGGCACTGTTAACAACGCAAACAGTTTGAAGGGGACGGTGATGGGGTATGTTCAAGGCACAAGTCGGGGTAATGCTGAGCAAACAAAACTAAAAGCAAAAAAAGTATTAACTTCCAATGGTTAGGAGTTAGCTAGAGGAATCAACTCTGAAGGAACTTACTGAAAAGAGAAGTGAAGGTAGCATGAGCAGGGACATGCATTTTAGACAACCTGAAATGAAGGGAGATGGTTATGATCTATATGCTTTATCTATGAGAGAGTCTTCTCCCATAACACGACATATGCAATTTTAAAATAAATGTCAAGGTTAGGTGAGAGACAAATTAGGCATCTTTATTGCCCTGGCCTTGAGGTGGATGATCTAATGGCATGAAGAGAAGAGTAAATATTGCCATTATACAGCAAAATAGCAAAGACTTGTCCAAAGAATAGATTTTTTGTTCTCTTATCTTCAAAGAAATTGAAACCTTGCTTGTTCAAAACAGCAGTAAAATGAAAGGAAAAGACCGCTTTTCACTTAATGCCAAATATTCAAAAAGATGTGCAAAAAAAAAAAAACCCCAACAAAAAGCTCTGACTGCTGTCGGTCTCACATTGCTGGGAAAGTAGTGTTCTGATCCTATCATGAAATGAGAACAGCAGGTGTGTAACTACGATCACATCTTATTTGTAACAAACAAAGGGTGGTGAAAGATGGGAGCAGAACAGCACCAAAAGCAGGGCTGAAGAGATGGGGGATTTAAACAGCAGTGGGTAAATAGGATATTGAGAAGGGAGGGAGTAAAGAGCCAGGTAATAAGAAGAAAGGGCGAAGGGGACAAAAAGAAACACAAACCATAAAGGCAGATAATTTAATCCCTACTGTAGAAAAACTCTGCTTTTCAAATCCTTGATTATTAAACCAACCAAGCAACGAGCATGCCTTTTAAAAAAAAAAAATCAAATTACTCCATTAGCATGCACACATACATGGGTGAAGCAAATGCACAACTTTGACAGTCTTAATCCCTGTGTTGCTACTGCTGTCATTTGGGCAGACCCTCCCAAAAGGCTTTTTTCCTTCCAAACGCCTACTGAAAAAGCAGCTGCCAAGACCTTAGTGGCGTTTCGACACTGGTTTCACTGGAATGCAGAGGAAATGATGAGCTATTCCTACACAGAGCTCCACTTCTTAGCACAACTATATAGCGCGTAGCACTGGTGCTTTTTTTGCATGTGAGGGAGAATTCAGAAACTTTGCAAACCTGAGAAACCAAAGATCTCCCAGAATAGAGTTAGACCTCCCAAGAATTTCCAGAAAAATTATCATTAACCCAAAACATTAACTTCCTTCATTTCTTAAATGCAACCCTTACTTCCCAAGCATGTGTTTACATTATTCTACTGAGTTGCTACTTCTTTCCTATTGTAACCTTCTGAGGTTGACAATGATACTGAGAACTTGGTCCTATGTGCTTAAAAACTCTGGCCTTTTCCTTTTTGCCCAAAGCACAGGCAGAGCTTTCATCCTTCGAGAGTTCTTTACTTGTATGTGTGAAATAGAGCAATCTTTAGTAAGGGCAAACAGGGTCTTGGAATTTGAGAAACCCCAGTGATAATTTAATGCTTATGGAAAGAGCAAAGAATTTGGCTCCCCTCTAATCTTTCCATTCCAGTTGGAGGGAAAGTATCTAGCTGAGTGTCTACACTTTGTAGGGATATAATTAACTAAGACTGTTAAATTGATTGATTTGTTACACTCCCCCAGCCCCAATCTTTGTGAAAACCCACTGAGCAAAACTTCTGCAACCACAGATGACTCCAGGTACCTCAGACTTCACCTGCAAATTGTAGCATTAGTGTTAGTGTTAATTACCACGTTAGTATTCCAGGTATTTCAGGGTGACTGCACGTTGATCTCATTCCAGCTGGAGGCGCTGCTACCACCACAAATATTGCACTTCAGTTGTTGACATGTTGCATAAGGAGCTTCCCCATCTCTGCTAGGGCTTTTGAAAAGTTTCTTCTGAAAGGTTGGTTTCATGCTACATGGATCTCCGTAGCTGAAGCCAAAACCATCTGGGATCCCAAACACAAAGGTCTTTCTGCTAAAGATGACCTTGGTGAGTGTTCCCTTTTTCCTTACCTCTTGGTCTTTAACCATTACCTCCCTACCAGAACCACAGTTTGGTATGGTTAGAATGTTTTCTAGCTGTGACTGGGAATGGTGTATAAGAAGCATATGAAAATAAGGCTGTCTAAATCCATGATTTTCCTTTCCTCCTGAAGGAATGAAGATTATTTTTTACCCTGAAGGTTCTACTGATGGTTTACATATAGTTTATTTTTCACTGCTCTTCTGTCTTACTTCCTTAGTTCCTTTATATTTGCCACTGCAACTCCCACAGATAACAAACTCCAACAATGAAAATGCTCTTCTTTCTGTTGTCCCTTCTCACACATAGCTGAGGAGCCAACAGAGACACTGGCAGTCTGCTACTGTTAATGGGGGAAACATGGGTCACTGCAGGTATGTCAGGTTCAAGAATGAAAGTTTTATAATTATCCACAAAGTCACTGTAGTCTAGAGCCATGGAACTGCTTTTCTCCTTCCATTTTCCGTAATTCTTTCACCCATCTCAAAACAATTTGGAGAATTAGTACCATTAGAGTTGCTGAGCATATAAGTAAACTGTCTTCTGCTGGTGAGGGGCATGGCTCTTCTTGGAAAAGATAAAGAGAGATCTGAGGTATTTTTTCATAGCAAAATAGGGACCACAAAATTCTTCAGTGTTTTTATCTAAGATAATTCTGTGGGTGATTTAAAGAATTCATACTTCTGCTGAAGTGATTCTGTTATCTATAGTATAAAGTAAGCCTAAAGCAATACATTCTTTGCAATTAATGAAAACATGAACAGAACAAGCCTAGAGATAGATACATTTGCCTCTGGCTTTGAATGCAAGACTTTGCGTCTGCCAAACTCACCTCCACAGTCTTTAATGGCAAAAAAATTAGGGCTTTGATGTAAATGCTTTGAACTACTCCTATCTAAAGTAAGCTTCCAGGCACATGCGACTAACCCCCCTTAAAGCTTTCTAAGCATGCATACTGAGTGATTTTAGTGGACTAAAGATTGTTGACTGAATTTGCTTAAAAATACACATCACTGAATATAAATGCTGTGTTCCTCACAGCTAATAGGAAGTTTGCCTTCAGTAGGCAAATTAATTGTAGAAGTGAGAAACAGCTCCTTCTAGTTAAAGTTGTATTGTTAAGTGTATATTCAGCAAAAGCTAAGCAAAAGGCATATGTGCTAAATGTTAAAGGTGTGTTCATTGATTAGGTCAAACTAATGAAGCTGGAAGTCAGTTTTGCTATTATAAACATGGTATTGAAATGGTTGCAAAAAATTGATATGGATGTTCGCAGAACTGCAGATGCTATCTTTGAGCAGTATCACTGCCAATGCTCACAAACCAGTATTTTAACAGTTAGAAATCATTCTAGAATGACAAACATAGTATAGAGTGTAGTAGCATTTCAGTATATTCCTGTAGCATAATTAGTTAAGCATGTCTAAATGTTATTACTATACTTTATAACCTCTTTTACAGGATATTATCAAAGGATGAGCAGTGACATGCATTCCATAATGGATTAATATATTAATCATATAATGAAACATTTAGGAAAATTGCTGCTACTACTTCAGAAGAAATATGTAACATGACTATTTCTGTGTGTTAACAATATGATGGTACTTCAGAGCTATTATGCTTGGTGATCTGGATAATTTCCAGAGCAGTTTAATCCAGTTTCTGTTATAATTTGTTGCTTTTCATAACCCAAGAGGAAAACAAACCAAAAAACCACTAATCAGTCATTGTTCTCCCCTGAATCCTTGAAGCAGCTTCTAAATTGCATCAGCCTGCAGTGGAATCCAGGGATTTTATGATGCAAGGGAAGATTTTTGGAGTGATTTGGGAGCGAGTCACATTTTCTCCCTGAATATTTCCGAGGTTATTCATAAGGAGTCTTCTACACTGGGAGGACTGGCTAACACTCAGGTTTTGTATACTCAGCTGAGAGGCTAATGAAGTTTTCTAGTTCCACTTTACAAACTGGTAAAATAAGGCCATACAGGGGTTAGGATTTAATGCTCTGAGTGGCATTGAAGGAGCTTAAAAGTTCTAATAAAATGTTGGTATTTCTGCACTAGCTAATATATTCAGAAAAAGAAAAGAAAAAGAGAAAAAGTGATAAATTATTTGATTCTAAAGATAAATCCTTACCTTTATTCTTCTAGCTTTTTGGCTTAAATACCTAGGGAAAATATACTAAGTTTCTGACTGAGACCAATGAAAATTTTATCACACTAAAGGTGGATGGCCAAATATGAAAAGCATGAAGATTCAACTAATGGATGAGCGGTTTAGTAGAAGATTTTTATGGAGATTTGAGTTCATATCTGAAGTGAAAGCTAAACCTTTCTGGTGTTCATGAAGTACACCCTGCACTACGAGGACCAAATTGCCAAATATGGTTCCATCAGATATAAAATATTAAGGAGCTTTGCAAAGACCACCATGGGTCTTTTAACTCCAGGGTCACTTAATCTAGAAACAAATAAACAAGGATATTGCTTATGCTTCAGTGTTCTTTTGAGGAGTGTGTCTGTTGTGTTTTATAGTAGGAAAAGGAAGTATCCAACTTTAGAGTAATAAAATAATGCAATGGGATTGTGCACCAAAACAAAAAAATCAAGTAATAATAATAAACCCAGAAAAGTTACTCGTGTCTTATTATGAGATCTATGTGATACACTCAGCATCAAAGTCTGTGTGATATGAATACAACTTAAAAAAATTTCCTGTAAATTTCTATTTCTATGTATTTTTATCAAAAGAAAGGCATTGGTAGTGAAGAGATCCACCAGAACTTCACTGCAAGTGATGACCTCTGGATTCAAAAAGCAGCATACTAATATATTAGCATTAATCAGCACAGAGCAATTTCTGCACTGTACTTTGTAATTACTAAGGTTGCATCCCTTGATTTTGGGTGTTTCAGTAAAAAGCTAAACAGCATTAAATGTGCACACCTGGAGGGTGGGTGTTAAGGTTTTTTGTTCTAACATTGAAAAATCAAGTTAACTTTAAAAGAAACCACTTTGATTAGTTTGGTTTCTCAAACGCCTACCTTTCCCCCCTCTTTTTTCCTACATATGTGTTTATTAATCCAAAGACTGGACATACAGTGCTTTGGAATACTTCTGGAAGAAATGGGTAGATCACATTATAGAACAATTCATTAACATTAGCCAAGTCATATTACATTATAGTTAATGGAAAACTATAATTTATTTCCTTTTTGGAAAGGCAACCAAGATTAAGGAGATACTGAGTGACTTAATTAATATTAATTCAAGATACAACAAACAGCTTGGTCTAGAGAAGAGCTGAATACTTTTCCAAAATTGGCTTCTTTTATCAGGTAGATAAATATTTGATTTGAAGGATGTTTTGGTCCATCAGTTGTTACAGTGCTACAGTATACAGTATCATCTATCTTGCTTTATATCTGAAAGACATTTTTTTCATTTTTTGCCCTGGAAAACCTGCAGAGGTGGGAGTATTTTCTTTTCTTCACCTCTTTCCCCCAGTTAAATAGCTGTTTGGCTCACAAGTGCCATTTGGGAGTAATTAGCATTTATTTTTTATCCAGAAGTGGGTAGATTGACATAAAATCTCAGAAACACCTGAGACTTTGTCTGTTTCACACTAAAATATGTGATGGATTTTTATTACACGTTTGTAAAACAGTAAACTTTATTAGTGCCATGCACATCATTTGCTACAGATGAGAAAGCTTTAACTACTAACTATATTACTCTTCACAGATCCTGGTAGCTCTGATGTTATCAGCACTGTAATGAAAGCAGAAAATATGTGGTTTCTGACATCTTTGAAATTCACAAGTGCAGCTGAAGCTTGTGTTGGTACTACTCTTAGAACAAAACATTGTTGGGACTATGTCTTTAATATTTTTTGTAAGTAACCTGGTAGCTGGAAGACTTACTACTGCTTACAATTCACCAAGTCAGGCCTCAGTGAATCAATGGGACTGGAATGGAGATGTTCCTACTAGCACAGCCCACATTCTATCACTTCTGGGTTCTGTAAAATTCTAGCTCTGAGACTGTAAAGGCAACATATTTACATACAAAAATTAACATCAAGATGAATGGAATATTATACAGTGATATTATAAAAAAGAAATTTTTTGAGGACCAGCACAACTGAAGCAGTACAGCACAGTTTCTCTGCCTTTGAAAAAGGGGCAAAAATAACTGTTTGAATGTTGATAAAGTCAGTATTTGTGTAAAGAACCAAACAGGGAGAAATATTTGCTTGTGACACGCTCCTAGCAGAAAAAGAAAAAGGAAAAGCTTTGAAATGGAAATTGCTATGTCTTCCCAAAATAATTCTGATGTTTAAAAGTACATGGAAGTGCTGATTCTGCCTCAGTTAACATGTAAGTACACACACTATGTACAAAGAGAAATACAAATCTTTTTAATGATGATAATTAATTAGGTTCTTTCAGCCTTTCATTCTGTCATCAAGTTTGTGCTTTCTGTCACTAAAACCAACACCTAAAACAAGAAGCTGGGATATCAAATGAAAGAAGAGATTGTGTTTCTAAAGATCTACACATTATAATGACATATGTACTGTTTTCATATTAAATGATTAACAAAAAATATAGGCAGACTGCTCATATACTTTAATGATACTTCCCACTGCAGTTTGTGTGTAACTTGTGAGAATTTCAAGAGAGAAATAACAATCTTTTATTCTTTTCTCAAGCTGATAGGAAAAATAATAATTCTTTTCATAATGCAAAGTTAAAAAAAAAAAAGCTATCTGTAAACATCTTTTACAATGATAAAGCTCAGAATTCATAATGCCACCAGCTATGTTTAGAACATTTATTTTCTCCCTACTCCTGACTGAACTATGCTTAACAAATACCACAAGGTTAAAAAATTACTCCCTTTCATGGGGAAAAATACATGGAGCAAATGGTATTTTTTAAAGATGTAGTTAACCAAGGTTAAAAGGTCAAAAGAGGTCAATAATCCTGCTGCATTAGTCTTTGCAATAAAACATTGGCAAAGACTGTTATAAGCCACTTTGTCTCTCTCTCCATGTTTTGGGACGGAGATTTTTTTTTTACTTCAGTGTAGCTGGTAAAGTTTAGCCCAAACACAGGGAACACAATTTCTCTCTCTCTTTCTCTTTATCAAACCCTCTGCCTATAATAAGTAAGGATTGTTCAGAGAACCTCCATACTTTATTCTACATGGGAATAAGCCTGGCTATGGCAAAGCAGACATCCAGCCCATAAAAAGTAAAATATTATTTTTCAAATATCTCCTTGCAACAGTGGAGACCAAGCTGCAAGTCTGCTCTGTGAGATAGTCCTTTGTGTTGCTCCTCCTCTTATTGGCAATTGTATTCTGGTTTTGAGAAACATTTTCATCCCAGATACATAGAAATTCAAAGCTTTTAATGCAAAGATTTTAGTTTAGATTAACTGGTATTTTCAGGTGCAGAAACGTTGCGAAAAGTGTTTTTTTAGTCAAAATATATTCCTCAAATTTCCATTGCAAGTGGCTAGCTGAGGTACAGGAGAAAGAAAAAGAAAAATCAGAATGGGTGGATATGGAGGTGTTATGTGAGGCTTTTTCATGGTTCTGCTTTGGTTTTGTTTGTGCACTAGATGTTTGCATATGGATGAGAAACTGAATGAAAGCTAAGCCAAGCACAATTTTTTTGTTGCGCTCTGAAAAAGTGAGTCTTTCAATCTAATTTGTTGTATTATAAAAATCCAAAGCCAAAAGCCTGCTCCAGCTGAAGTATAGTCTCTCCCTCTTATGAACATCGCTATACTCTTTCTTGTGGACACAGCTGTTAAGGGATGCTAATGTCATGAACGTAAGATCAGTCACTTTAGTAAACTGATGAAGAACTAGATTCTCTTTTTCAAAGAAGCGGTAGCTTATCTTGTGAGCCCTTACTGTGGCCAGTGCCCTAAGCTATTTAGAGGGACAGAACTGCTCCGAAGCTTTACAGAGCTTTGGATTTCAGATTTCTTCCAGGTACCCACAGACAACCAGTCTTCTCTTGCACAAGAGGCACCATCTGTTTACCTGCTCTGAACTTTTTCTTCTCACTTTCCATTTTCCAGGCCTTATGCCACAAGTCATTCACTGTTACTGAAGCATACAAGCATCAGTAGAGTACTTTTGCTTGTAACCAGGCAACCTCTTCATGTATCTTCCCCTGTGAAAGAAGGAAGCATATTTCTAACTGGTGTCTCACACCACAGCTGGTCTTGCTTCCAACAGACAGGTCCTGGACCCGGAACCCAGTCACTGGGAAAGATGAGTTCTAGATTGCCTTGATCCTGAGCAGAGGCAGGGACAGCTACAGAGAATGGAAGCTACGGTTCAAGGGTCATAGCATCTTGACACAGGGAGAAAGTCAGCGTACAAAGGTGATCTGCTTGTAGCAATCTGTGCATCTAAACATACAGACTGATTAATTTTGTAGCAGTGATTATGTAGCTTTGAGATTTCGTAACTTAATATTGAAGCCAGGATAACACAAATAACCTTGTGGCCTAAACTGTAGTTGCTAATAGAGGTGCAATTTTCTGATCAAGCCAAGTCAGAACTAAAAGTTGTGCCGCTGAATGCTTGGCAGCTGCACTCCTGTGTGTACCCAGCTACAGTGCACCTAAAGTCCAAAAGTGCTCTACAGTATTGAGTCAATTTAACAGTCTAAACCCACTTGTCAGCCTAAGTGGAATATGATAATCGAGAAGAGGCAAATCTTTCAAAACATTCGCACTTTTCCAGTTCTTATGTCTCTTGTTTTCTTCCCCTTTTTACATAGGAGGGAAATTAAGTTTTCTTAACCAATGGGTACTAGTAGAGAAAGGAGTAAAACAAATCTGAGCCCTAATTCAGCGAGAAACCCTTTATGGTCTGCTTGCTCAGAAATGTTTATAAATGTTGGAATTGTGAACATACATATACTCTCAAGTAAAATCGAGATGCTAATGAATGTTGGAAAGGTAGACAGATTAGCCATAAAAAAACTAGTTATGGTGCCAGATTGAGTAAAATTATAACTCATATTGATAATATGCATTTCTTCAAAGTTTATTGTCTGTTGATGATTTTAAAGACTACCCTTATTTTTCTCATGGGTTAGCATTCTTGTCATTCATTGACTTCAATGCTTTTTGGATAACAGCTTATAGTTACTCCTTTAATGAAATGGTAGTCTGCTTACCCCTTGTTCTGAAGCGGTGAAGGGAGGTTCGTCTGACTGATGACAGTATTTTGGCCATCATGCTAATTTATTGCTTAGAAACTGAAATGTATGTAGTTAAAAGCATTTTTAAGTATCAGTATTTACCATCTTACAAGTAATAGACTGTAGTAGTATACTGTAAGTTTCACTCATAACTACTTCAATGTCTAAATGCTATCAGATACACAATTAATCCATCCTGGCACATCTAAAACAGTAATTACCTAATGCCATTCACATGGTGTGGGGTTAATTGAAAGAGGTCTTGACCTTCATGACCTATCAGTTTTGCCTTGTCAGCTTGACCCAGGTCAGAGATTCTCCCTGATAACTTTTGCTTATCAATAAAACCTCACTGTATCTAGAAACAGCATGTGTATATATGTGTGTATGCATGCATATCATAAGGGTGTGTTTGTGTATGCACAATAATAACTAAATAATAGAAATAATAAATACTTGTGCCACTGATTTTTATCTTTTATTTTTATTTTCAAGTACAATAGGAATTATGTAAATTGCAAAGTGAAGACTGTATTACTTTTCAGTTTGTAGCTTAAAAATGATACCAAAGTTGATTTTCCAGGTGAGACTAGAGCAAATTTATTGTTGCTTATGTTATCACAAATGCTTTTGAGAAGAGAATTTGGCTGACACAAGGTTTTCAAATGGTAATATATATTAAATTTAGTCCTCTTTAATGTAAAGATATAATTAGTCAAACACAGTTCTTAGTGACTGATGCACCTAACTCTGTTAGGTGAGTGCAAAAACTGAGATACTGGTTGAGTTTTATGCTGTGCTATAACTGGAGGGAAATGTGTGTTCATGACATCCCCCAAACTTATTAAAGTATATTTAAGTTGAAAAGTTGAGTACTTGAAAATTAGGAAATACCAGAGTTAAAGTTACTCCTGGAGTTACAACAAGAAGTCAGTTGTTTTTTCCTGAACCTCATGCTGTGTCTTTAATTCATTATCACAGAAAAGATCACTGCCTCTGCTTCTCCCTTCCTAAGCCCAAAGCCACAGTAGGTACAAATGCATTCAAACACCTGGGTGTAAAGAAGATGGAGCCAGGCTCTTTTCAGTGGTGCTCAGTGGCAGGACCAGAGGCAACGGGCACAAACGAAAACACAGGAGATTCCCTCTGAACATCAGGAAACACTTTTTCACTTTGAGGGTGACTGAGCACTGGCACAGGTTGCCCAGGGAGATCGTGGAGTCTCCATCCTTGGAGATATTTAAAAGCTGTCTGGACATGGTCTGGGCAGCCAGCTCTAGATGGTCCTACTTGAGCAGGGGGCTTGGACCAGATGACCTCCAGAGGTCCCTTCCAACCTCAACCGTCCTGTGATAGGTAAAGCGGAGTTAGGAAAAGCATCATAAATTCTGAGGCAGTATATGCTCAGTTGCTTTGTGTAATTAAAATGTATGTGCTGCCTCTGTGAGTCTGTGTGAAAGAGGTCCAGATAGCGAGCTTCGGTACCAGATGCCTGACCAGCCACGTTGCTTAATTGTTGGTTTGTTTCCTGCCCTAGAGAGGACCGCTCCAACTAGCAAGGCCCAGGACAGAGCCCAGAATTTGGATAAGTTTCTCTTGGCACCACTCTCCAGAGGCAGTGTGGAAAAGATGGGATCAGGGTATTTTGTTAAACCACACTGTTTAGGTCCCCCTGCCTGATCACCCTAGCACCCCTTCACATGGCAGCTCAGGCAGTGTCACTTATCCCCCAGTTTTATTTTATAGTAAAACCACTCTAGAGGGCTACAGCACAATCCTCTTATTATTTCAGAGAGTTTAGTGCAAAAAACACATGGTAGTAATGATGATGCAGGAAGCAGGGAGAACAAGTGCCATGACAGTCCCTTGGCAGCGTGCTCATGAGCCAGCCACCCAGGGGGCTGACGTGGGGCCCTGGGTGGGGTGGGGGAGCCCTGGGGGGCTGGTGGTGCCCTCTGGTGCCACAAGCAGCCAGTAGGATCACCCCTACTGATCAATCGCTCCCAGGTTGTGTGGGGCTGTATGTCTCATCACAGCCATCAAGTCCTCCATTAGCTTACCTACATCTAATTCTGCATTAATCACACTTTAAAGATGCAGCTCTCAATATGAAATGTGTAATGCCTCTAAGATGAGCTGTAATGCAAGCAGAGTTAATAATGCATTTTCAGTGAAGATTTGCTAGTAGGTTACTCTTCTTTCAGAGAAAAGGAGCAGATCCAGCAAACTGCCCTGGCAGACACCCTGTGCATACTTAACCCTCAGTTCTTATGCATCACATGCACTGTAATCTTGTTTTCTTTGACATTTCTCAGAGGAACTAATCCTTTCATCCTGCAAGATCAAATCTGAACCCTCATTGATTTTATGCTAAGGCAACCCTTAGGCCCCTAGACAGTTACAGAATCACAGAATCGTATAGGTTGGAAAAGACCTTTAAGATCATCGAGTCCAACCGTAAACCTAACACTGCCAAGACCACCACTACACCATGTCCCTAAGCACCTCATCCAAACGTCCTTTAAATACCTCCAGGGATGGGGACTCAACCACTTCCCTGGGCAGCCTGTTCCAATGCTTGATAACCCTTTCAGTGAAGAAAAATTTCCTAATATCCAGTCTAAACCTCCCCTGGCGCAACTTGAGGCCATTTCCTCTTGTCCTATCATTTGTTACCTGGGAGAAGAGACCAACCCCCAAAGTTACTTCTGTACAGGTTACTTCTGTACCCTGCCCATAGTAGGTCAGTTGTGTTTTCTGTCTATTGCCTCAGTGTAAAAGTACATTTTACTCGTTAGTTCACCTACTAAATCTGACTCAGACATGCTGATTTACATCTGTTTCAACCTATTGGCCTGTGTATAGTTATTCTGAATTTACATTAAACTAAATCACGTAATTAAAGGGACATACTTTCTCCCATCAAAGTGCTAAAGGGAAGACTGTGCTGTCATTCCTGTCACCAGAGGATATGTTATCATAAATACTTTGTGAACTAGACAAGAGAACGAGAGACTGTTGTCGATAATGCTAGTGTGTTGTGGCTGTCCATCACCCTTGAAGGCAAAGTATCTTCCAGTTCCAACAAGGGCTGAGATTCTTCATAGGCTGAATGAATTAAAGAGCAAAAGACACTTGGTAGTCCACAGGAACAAACTATTGGCAAGGTATTAACAAAATCTTCCTAATCAGATACAGCTGATAAAACATTCAGTATTCTTTTTTCTTTGTATACAGCAATGTTCTCCAGTTTGCTTTGTTAACTGGGATGGAAAAGCTTTAGAAGAAGGTAGAATGGGTGGCTGGTTTTCTAAAACGATTATTAGGGAGTTTTAGGGAAGCAAGTTCCTGCCAGTAATACTTATTTATGAAAAGAATTGTTATGGAATTGATTCTGTTGAGTTTGCTGAAATTGTACAACACTTAATCCTGTGAGTGGTCCCAGGAAAGTAGATTGTGCTTCTGAGACATCCTGGTTTTAATTTCTAACAGATATTATTGGGCTGTGTGAATTTTATTTTGTAATAACTGCATATTACATTGAATTTGTAGAAATGGAATATTTTGTTACTGATGCCTGCTAGATATCTCCAGCTGCTCTGAAAATTTGTCACAGAAAACTATTCATTTGTCATCTGTTTGTCTTTTTATTGAAGCTTTCTCTTCTCAGTTTACCACAGCCCTCTCTTTTTCTCACTCACATGCTTTATCTCCATGGCATTTTTGAACTATGATGTATTAGATATAAAAATGATCTGAAACTGTCAGCAGCTGAAAGAAAATATCTTATGAATATCAGAATATGATGCTTGTTGGTGTACATTTATACTCCCCACTTAGTCAATGAGATACATGTGTCTCTGGTGTTTGGGTACTTTCTGAACATGTAGTAGCTATTATTCCTGGCACGTGTGTGACTGATTGTTTCCAGAATGAACAAAACATAAGGCAGCATCGTTATGCCCAGTAGATGCAGGCCACGCTCTCAACAGTGGTCTTGTTTTTATAAATTAGTTAAATGGTTTCCAGAAAATGATGTGCTGAACTATTTGGGACACATTTCTTTTAAGCGAATGATGAAAGGATTTCCAAGTAGTTCCAAATGGTCCATATTTGCTTTGTTTAACAGTCAGGCATACCAGTCACCTGGAAAGTATCTATAAAAGATTGAGGCTGTGACAGAGTCGTTTACTTTTATTTAATCTTTACTTTGATTCTAAGCACAACATTTATACTTAATAGGACATTGCCATATTAATGAGAAGTTAATATAAAAGCATGAATAGAATAATTTTGTTTACAGTTTAAATATGTGTGGAATGTTTCTTTACATATATTTGCATTTTAAAAAACTACATCACCTCATGTTCACAGATAAAATTGCTGCCTCAGTCGAACACAGAATACAGGATTTTTTGGTAAAATGGTAAATCTCAGACTTTATCCTAATAAAAAGTAAAGTTCTCTAAGGAATGTTAATTTTTTGGTGTAATTAAGAGCTGATGGTATAAAGTAGCTAACAGAAGATGTCTGATTACTCAAAATTACTTTACTTTCCACCAGCTTATAAAAGGAATAGGAATAAAGTGATTTAGAAATATTACAAAATTATCAAGGTTCCCAAGATTGCCTAGGGCAACATATCAAATAGAGAAAAAATATAGCCCTTGTTTTCATCTTTCATTTTGTATCCTGGAAATAATTTCTTTGTAAGATACCTTCAGAATAAATGTTTCTTGTCCCAAGGGAAACTGGTTTTCATTGCACTTGTAATATCTGATCAGATGAGACTGAGATCTATCATTATTTATGATAATTATAATGGTCCCTATTGGAATCTGAAGAATGAACTGAACACAGATTTCTTTGAGCAGCATGACTTTGTTTTTGAGCAGAACAGTTTTTAAAAAGCCATCAAAAATACAATTCTCAATGATTTTAACTTCTCTCTAAATGCTCTTGAAAGAAAAAAAAGTATTTCTGCCTTGTTGGACTACCCTATCTTCTTCACATCCTGTTCCCTCACAGTAGTGTAGCTGGTAACAACATTTAAATAACAGTAAATCTTTTCAAAGGAAAGTGTTGCTAAAAGTGCTTTCCAAAGCATTCTGCCCTGCATAAAAAGAAAAGCAGAGAAGTCATTGCAAGTATTTTGAATGGCTCTCACACTTTGGAGGCTTTCATTTGTGGATTCTGCAACAATCACGTTGTCTTAAATTGAGCTTACAAGCTTCTCTGTTGGTGAGATTCATTTCATGATATTATGTTAGCTGAGGCTCTGGAGATCATTTTCATTCAGGTCAATATGTTTGGATCTGCTTAAATCCTGTATAAGTCAATGGAACTGAAGATCACAGCAAAAGCTGAGCACCATTTAACTATGTCCAAATAGAAATGGATTTTTGGAAATCTAAGTCATGTCATCATTTCTGCTTGTAGGAAGTTGTATGATTTCCTGTAGAAGAAAATATGAATACTCTGAAAGCTGCCTTTTTGCTTTAATCTGACCAGATGGAATGAGGCAATGACAATCATCCTTTTCTAATGTTTAGTACCTAGTTTCTGATGATCTAGTATTTCTTATTATCCTTAAGGTAGGGATTCCCTAGTATTCCCTAGATCTGTAGTGAACATACAGCAATGTATCCCCTGTGAATTAGTGCATCCTATCTAAATTCAGAAATTGCTTTATGCAAGCTTAATTCAATTTCAATACCTATTTTTTCAATATGTATTTGTGCTTAGACAGCTGCCTAAAATGTTAACAGAAAAAACAGAAAACAGAAGCAAAAATTTGCTGATTCTGAGTGTGATTCACTTACATTGTCTTCACGAACTGCTCACAAATATTAATGGTTATTGCCCTGATAAAACCCGTACCTGGTAACTCAGACCTTGTGCTTTGAGAGGCTTGCTGATTGCCAAATATTTCTCATATATCTAAGCTAACAAGTGACAAAATTAGAAACTCAATTTTCGATGAGGAGAAAGGCAACAGTTCATTCAAACTCCAAAGAGAAAATAAAATACAAGAGAATCAGGAAATGGATTGAGACACATCTCCAGGAATCAACACACTCTTTTGAAACTCCCTTTCAAGAGAAAATTGCCAAATTTCTCAGAGTTGGGTTTGTTTTGTTCTCTTTCTTTTGCAAAGGAAAAGATTCAGTTGTTTCCCAAGATCACAGATGAATTAGCTGTTGTTCAAAGTCATACTTTCAGGTAAAAGCACAGCATAAAGCATATCTAGCAATTTGCATTACCAGAGGTATATTCCTTTTGTTGCCCTTGCCACTAGCATGGACTTTCATTATAAACCTGCTTCATAAAGTAAACCTTTTTTTCCAAACTACTAATCCAATAGCCTTTCATTAAAATCCCCCTTTAAAAATACAACATAAAAATAATAATGATCAGCAATGCCAAAGGCTGACTTAATCTCCAAACAGTGCCAGCAGCTTTCAGAACAGCTCGATGTGCTAATTACTTCATACACTTTTCACAATATAGTCTTTCATTTCTGAATTTTTTGTACAGTAAAATCCTATCATTTTAGTTTGCAATGACTATTTCTTTCTGCTTTATGTGGTATAATTTTAAAAGAACTGAAGAACTTGCAAGCTGAGAAAGGTAAAATTGTTGAAATTAAGCCTATGAAAGGGTTTTGTTTTGTTTTATCATGCCAGTAATTGTTCATGAAAAACAGTCTTTTCCATCAGTAAATGTCTCTTTTAACCTGTACATTTTCTAAAGGAGAAAACAAATAATTAAAACGTATGTTCAAGTTTTAAAAACAAGTATTGTTTTTAAAATAAAGTCAAAAGGAAGCATCACTTCAGTTGTCATGTGGGAAGGGTTACTTTGTTGATGACTGAGGATCAAGTAACTGATATGAAACTTGCATGTACTGCCAGAACCATCTCGAACATCCAACATCGTTATTCCCCTTTGTTTTATGCTCAAGGAGACAATTAGCCTCCTGACCGCTTGGAGAGGAAAGAGCTTTGCTACCTTATCACGTCAATATTTACTCACAAAGTTCTTATGTCTCTGGTCGTATGTTAGAGTCCTAGAAGCTAGCCTACTTTTGCCTAAGTTTTAAAGTTATTAGATTAGAGCCCCTTTAAGAACTTTTTTCTGGGTCTTATACAAACCCTTGACTAACCTAAGTATAGATTCTGGTTTTCCCATTTCCCTACAGTCCACCCTGAAGCAGAGTGGATAAAGTGGCAACCTGTCACAGAGGATGACTCTGTCTGACCTGCTATGCTTCATGTAGCCAGAGAATTTATGCACAGAGAGAAATTACATTGTTATTAACACTGCTGAGTCAGTGCTTTCAATACTGAGATCAGAGAGCCATCTTGGTCATCTGTCCCATGTAGCCTGTAAGATGGATCCCAGAACTGACACCCGATTTTAACATAAAAAGACTGCATTACTCAGAATGACACAAAATAAATGAGGTTGGATTGTCTAGTCTCTTGGGATTGTCTAGTCCAACTTCCCTGCTCAAGCAGGGTCAACTACAGCAGGTTGCTTAGGGCGGTGTCCAGTCAGGTTTTGAATATCTCCAAGGATGGAGACTCCACAAACTCCCTGGGCAACCTGTTCCAGTGCTGAGTCACCCACAGAGTAAAAAAGTGTTTCCTGATGTTCAGACATAGTTTCATGTATATCAGTTTGTGCCCTTGTCCTGTCAGTGGACACTACTGAGAAGTATCTGGCTCACTCTTCTTTACTTTTCCCATCATATATTTACATTCATGGATAAGGTCCCCACTGAACCTTCTCTTCTCCAGGCTGAACAGTCCCACCTCTCTCAGCCTCTCCTTGTGTTGAAGATGCTTTAGTCTCTTAATCACCTTTGTGGTCCTTTGCTGCACTCACTCCACTATGTCCATGTCTCTCTTGTACTGGGGAGCCCAGAACTGGACCCAGCACTCCAGATGTGTTTCACCAGTGGTGAGCAAAGAGGAAGGATCACTGTCCTTGGCCTGCTGGTAACGTTTTGCCTAATGCAGCCTAGGCTGCTATCAGCCTTCATTGCCATGAGAGCACATTACAGGCTCATGGTCAACACGGTTGACCACCCTGACCCCGAGGTCCTTCTCTGTCAAGCTGCTTTCCAGCCACTTAGCCCCCAGCCTGTACAGGTACAGGTCTTATTCCTCCTCAGGTGGAGGACTTTGCTTTTCCCTTTGCTGAACTTCATGCATTCTTCTCTGCCCGTTTCTCCAGCCTGTTGAGGTTCCTCGGAATGATGACAAAGCTATCTGGTGTACGAAGCACTCCTCCCAGTTTTGTATCATCTGCAAATTTGCTGAGGATGCACTCTGTCCCATCATCTGGGTCATTAATGAAGATGTTGAACAGCATAAGAGCCAGTAGCGATCCCTGAGGTACAGGATTTTTTCAATTCTAGACAATGGATGGCTCTACCATTAAAAAGAAAAAAAAAATCCTTTTTTGGATCTGACATGGTTATGGGTAAAGTTAGTTATGCACTTTTGAGATACTTGGTGTTATTTATGTAATTTGTATGTGATGAATACACTTCTGGCAGACCACCTTAATTCTTTACTCTTATAGATGCCTATGAGCCTAGAGATTCATTTGAGAAAGACAGTCTTTCTGTTATTTTTCTAAGGGATTTTCATCACATAAAATTTGCACTGCACCTGATTCATAAGTGGGAAAGAGGGGCATTAGCAGAGAACTGTCCTGGAATGGAATTAGCTGGGAACCTGTAAATCTGTCCTTTATCAGATGTTTCTGTCCCTACAGGCTGACAACTTTTCCCTCAGAGTAAAGGATTTTCCTAATTAGGTTAGAATCATTCTCACAACAGAACAATAGGAAGAAAAATATAGGGACATTTAGAAGAAACCATGACTGTTTGTTACATTAAAAACTGAGCTGGAAAACAACTTTTGTAGAAGATTATATAACTAAAGAAAATTTTCTTTAACTGATTTTCCTCCTTCCATGACATTAAAGAGTTGTTCAATACTTAAAACAAACTTATTTAATTTTCAAATTATATTCAGCAGGGTATCTTGAGCACCTGCAAGCAATTCTCAGACCTAGCAGTGCAACGTGTTAAAATGAACCTGTCTCTTGAGTCTCCTACCTGTACTATCCTACCCCTGTACCTTAGATTACTTAGAATAAGGTTTAGGAGCTAAACAGAGAGGGAACTTCATTATATTCAGCAGATCTCCTTGTCTGGGATGGTCAGGGTACCAACATTACAGGTCTTACTATAGAGGACAAGTGGATAAATCTCAGGTTTTAAGAGATTTAGGAAAATAATTTATCTGAGGAAATAAGGCTGGGCACTCAAGTTATGCTCTGCAACATTGCAATTTGCAGTACTTAAATACGTCTGGGAACCCTACTTCAAAACACTCAGGCTAACAAAGGGCAAGCTCTCCTCATTTAAAATCCTAGGGACCTTAGAAGTTTATCAGTCTTATTACAGTGAAAGGGATGTACACTTTTTGCAGCAGAACGAAGCAAAGAAAAAGTTGTGGCCAAATAGGAAAGATAAGCTTAGCAATGATCAGATAAGTGGGAAGAGCTAATGACTCAATTAGGATGCTCTAGATAACTAAGTAAGATTTATATTTGGCAAAGGCTCAGCAGAAAATTGTTTTACAAGTTTTGCAGCGGAAGAAGAGTTATACTGTGTTTATAGCAAGGATATGTTGGACCTTATCCTGGGTAGTCTTTTTGCTTACCAGTATTGTTCCTTGATTTCAGTGTGACTTCAGGTCCTTAGCAAGTGAGAACTATTAACTTCAGTAGGAGATGTAGTGCTCAGAATATGGCCATACTTACTAAGCTTACTTAATATACTATTAAAAAGAGCTCATATCTGACTAGATTGTCACAAAGTATACCCAGGTGGTATAAAGCTATGAGAACAAGTGCCATTTAATTAATCATATGCACACATATAGACCTTGGTAAGCAGGGAGAAGTGACCCACAGGGATGTCAAAGGAGGTTTGTGTGCTCCCACAGCAGAGCATTTTCCCAAGCAGACTATGCTTCTGAAATCACCAAAATGGGTGGAATTACTTACTGTTTTCCCTTCAGGAACCACCACCCTTCCCAGCCACCCACCTGCCCCACAAAAAAAAAAAAAACAAAACCAAACCCCAAGGGTGGAAATACAATGTTATTCACAGCAGAGTTCCCAGCAGGCTTGAGAGACAAGACAGATCACTGAGACTTGGTCTAGATTCTATGGGGACTTACATACGACATCGTTGCAGTGGCCTGGAACGTGCAAACTCAAAGAAAAAAAGGTTTATTCAGGGATTTCAAATCACTGTCTAAGCAGATATAAATATTACTGTTACAAGTTGAGAAATGGGAAAACAGAAGTTTCCTCTCCAGGCTTTTACAGTGGGGTTTCCCTCCACTGGGTATTCCAAATGGGTGCATGTCCGTAAGTAAACGGGAGAATTAAAACACTAAGCACATAGAGCATTGGCATGTAACAGGGAAGTGGGCTGGTGTTTTTAACAGGCTACATCAACCTGAAGTATGAGGCTTGATCATACTAAGGCTGTAAAAGATCAACATTTTAGTATTATAAATCATACTATCCTGAGCACTTTTAGTCTTGGCCTCCTTAAGAATCTTTGCAGAGCTATTGTAATCACAGGGCTGTGAGCAGGCCAGTTCATTAAATTGCCGACTCTGCTGCTTGCAGATGTTTGAGGCAGGTGTTCTGTACAGACCAGGGCGTTTGCTTTCTTCTGCTGCGTGTTGCACCGGAGGTCAGAGGTTACACCTCAATGGCAAGGTCTCAACTGCATGGCAAGTCTCAGAGGTCTTTGTTAGGGGAGAAAAAGAATTCAGTCTCCTTAAAATTTATGTACTGCAAAAGATAACTGCACCTGCAGACTGCTGCTCTTATTGAAAACACATGGTGGCTGTTGGAAGAAATATAAAATGCTACTCCGTAGTTCCTCTTGAGAATATGCAGGGACTCCAAATGATCAGTATTAGACCAGAGATACCGGAATGATTCATGATCCAATAGTACACAGTTCTGGTACAAAGTGTATGTTTTTGTCATACACTTAGGGATTCGTGCAAATCCACATGTATTTAAAAATTGACTTTGGGCAGTGTTATATTGCCATCAAACTGTTGCCCTGCACAATATAATGTATGCCAGCAGGCATTCTCAATGACCCAGCTAGTTCATAATTGGAAAAGGTTAGTCCAGTCTTTCCTGGCCACCTGTGTGTTGGCTTTTTAACTTCCCAAATGCAAAGAGCAAAGATAGATTCTTGTAGATGCAGGAAATCCTATAAAATAGACCACACTTATAGGGAATCTTCTGTCTTAAAAAGACCACTATAGGTTTACAGGATAAAAATCTGCTTTGTTTTTGCTATAAATAACCTCCAGCAAACACCAAGTTTTTGTCAGTTCATGTTACATTAGTCAGGTATAAATGATACACTCACAGACGGGGATGGAAATATCTTTGTGTTTCTTAACTTCTACTGACATATGTGGCTGTGGTATTGCTGAAAGAGCTTTCAGCAATGACTGTTGGAGCTGTAATGCTAATAACTGCTGAAAGTTCATAAAAAATTAAGACAAATTATAGAACAGCATCACTTACTAGAATCTCTAAGGCTGAGGCTTTGCTTACCATTTGTTCATCAGAAGGAGCTGTTATAGATTAATTTCTCCCTATTACCGTGTAGGAAGTGTGAATATTCAGTCCTGAGTTCATATGATGTTCAGAGTGTTCTTCATGAAAATTTTGTGTGAAATAATGATGCGGGTTATGATGCAACAAGTTTATTATACCATTGTATTATAGATGCCTCATACGCTATATACACTTGCGTAATCTATGTACAGTAAAAGATAAAGAATATGTATGAGGGGAATCCAAATATAGTTCTTAATTCTGAAAAATCCATATGTATCACAAACATCTATATGTAGTTCCCTAACATCCAAATTTTTCATAGCTTGAGAGCAGAAATATGATATACAACATCTAATTTCATCATTTGAAATATTTCTAGACTTCTAACAACATAAGAGTTTTCCTGTTAATTTCAGAGATGCAGCATTTTCATTTATTTTCTGTTTTTCTTTCTTTTTCTCCTGAGTAGTGAACCTACACAGTCACATCCACAAATCCATTTTAAGTACTAGTGATGAGATAAATATTTTCAACTGAAGATGAATAGGGCCAATGTTGCTGGCTGGAATATTTTGCAAGAAAAATAAAGAGTATATATAATTTGAGTGGTGTTTTTCAGAACACTTAATATTCACTTCAGCTGCATTCTGCTCACACAAGTTATGACTTACAGCCAACCTCTAAGTCCTGATGGAGAAACAACAGTGAATAGTGTTTCATCTAGGTTTTGATAAAGCGTTTATCACCAAACCGTTTACACACCACAGGTTTATACCATACAGCGTACTGTTGAATGTTATCAAGACTTCTATAGTCTTTACTAACATTAAAACACTTTCCTTATAATCATTTTTAGATTATGAAACATAAATTCAGAAGAGGCAAGAAGAATCCCTACACTGCTCTATATTATCTACAAAGTCTCTGATGGAGGATAAAATCCTGCACAAATTGTCTGTAATTAAAGAATTTGGGCAATGCAGTGCAGAAGTGGACTCAGAACTGACAGTCAGCACTCTGAGTGAGGAGCCACCTAAACTAAGCTGATAGCAAACCTTGAGAATAGCGTTTGTTTCTTAACCCTATTTCTTTCCATAACTTCTGCATTGAATTTACAGCAATGAACCTTCTCCAGACTGACATAGCTTTTAAAAATTAACTGATATTTGGGTTCTTGCAAATAGCAATTTGTAAAAATTTCTGACAAGAATAGAGGAGTCTGGGTTTTTTACTGCGTTTACATTTGTTAACACTCATCTAGGATTTGGGAAACCCAATTCTATTACCTTTTCTGCCTGAAAAGAGTCACACCCACATTTTTCAAGATCATTCTCACTTGTGTTAGGTTTTAAAACAAGATGCTCTATAGATCTGAGTAATTTCAAAGACCATGAGTGATATAATTTTTGGCCACTGTTCTACTTTTCCTCTGGTGAGTGTTTCCACTGTGTTAGCAGCAGTGAAAGTACCACGTTTCGGTTTTGACAAACCAGTATTTTCTGTTGAAACTCTGTTGTATCAAAGCAATATTACAGTCACCTGTTTCCCCAAATCCTCTGTTACATATAAGCTTGATATGGAAGCTGAGCAGAGTGGAAAATCACTTTTTAATGTTTACAATTACAATGAAAACAGTGAGAATGGATAAACAGGACAAGACAGGGACAAAACTGAGTGTTCTGCCACTAAGGTGAGACAGCTAATGCACACTTAGAGCACATTTGCATTGCTTGCATTAAAAACTAAGGTATTAACTCATCCTGTTAACAGGTAAAGCAGTAAAATTGTGTTCACAATTTCAAAATTAGACATGTGGGACACATTTGCAAGCACAAATTCTTCTGTTAGCTTGCTAGGCTCTGCTTATTATTGTTATGATAATGCTTATGTTCATTTTATGTTTTACTGTGGATCATATACAGTCTATCTTAAGGAACATCTTTTCATGTTGCCCATCTTGAGTGTTTTGCTCAGATTGCTCAATCATTTGAGTCTCATTTTAGGAAACACATATAGAAACACTAGTATAAATCTGTCACCACTTGCAGTATGCATCTGAATGTTTTAGAGGTTTTTTTATGTCTCAGCTGTTTTAATTTGAATTGGGCTATGCGGCATTTCAAGCATCAAGAAACTTTCTGTTTTTCTAATTTCCTAAGATCTAGAAATATCATTCAGGGGTTTTAGTACATTACATTAATATCATGCTGTTTCTTCCTATTTTAAAAGAAAATGTAGTTGTACAATGCAACAATAAAAAATATTCTCAATGTTATTGTATTTTTTTAATCACACCTTCTTCAGGTGGCTTTGAGTAATCTGCACTTCTAAATATGATGAGAGATTTCCCTATGGATAAGATTTAGTGTTCTCGTAGGACTTTTTTTCCCGCTAAATAAATGCAAAAGAAAAAAGAAAATGGATTTTTTTTAACTAAAAAAAGAAATGTTCAATGAGCAGAAAAATTAAAAATATAATCTCTGTTAGAAAATACAGCATAAGTGACTTCTATCACATAGTCTGGTGAATCAGGTCCTTGACTATTCTGAGAATGAGAGTGTGATTGATAATTTTCCATTTTCTTTCTCAGGGCACAACTGCTTCTTTATAAATTGCTTGAGATCTATGAAAAGGAAAGAGTGTTCTTCCCCAACCTTGCAAATAACAGCAAGGTGTATATAGAGTATCTCATCCCGCAGATTAATTCTGGTGTGTGCAGAGCCCCATTTGCATGAACTTCTAAGATATTATGGAAGATGCCCAGGCCAGTCAGTCAACAAGCTTCCCTTTAATTCTGGCAGTACTCTTGAATAAGTAGTTCTTTTTTTAACTTCTCTGGATATCTGGGCAGCCTCAGGCCTGCAGGATGAACTGGTGTTATGCCAAAACAGGTGTCCCTCACCCTGTGCCTCATTTGTTCATCATACTTATCATCAGTACTTTGCATCAGTTCTTTATGCAAAAAAGAGCTCGGATGTATGCCTGCTTTTTTTACTTCTTTCCCTGACACCATGAAATAGTGGCATCGCTGAGCAAAGGTAGCAAAGAGTAATACCTGTCAGGTTCTGATGAAAACCTAGCCACATCTTAGATTTTCTGATCAAGGCCATGGCATGTAACAAACTACAGTCACCTTCCCGGACACTGCATTTGAAGAGACATATTGTTCATTCTTTGCCACAGTTTACTGCAAGTTAGCAGGAGCCTAGACGTGCTAAACTGTGAGCACCACGCTCCATTAGCAGCAAGAAAGGTGTATCTGGCCAGTGAATGGAGCCACCCATGATGGAGTAAAGTCGGGGGGAGAGACCCTCATCAGGCATTTCCCTCAGCTCTAAGCCTGCATACAAAATTCCCACAGTCTCTTCTCTCTATTATTCAGTGGCACAGTCCACTGGAAAGGCTTACGTCTCAGATGTCTGGTCATCTAGATTTCCACTAATTTATTTGCTACATTGGAAGTTAAGGTCAGGAAAAAAATGCACGCACACAGGAAGTGTCCATATGGACATGTTTCCACACTGAAACAAAATTTTATCTGGCAGAACATAGCACATTCTCCTAACTTCTGTCTGTAGTTCTTTCCACCTGCGGCTCTACATCTCTCTCCAGTCTTTATTAGTGTCTAGGTCCTGACTAGCCTAGGAGGTCAGTGTCAAAGCCTCTTCATTTATCACAGCCAGCTACTTATGTCAAAGCAGCCACAGACCAGTCTCATTTCTGTCTCTCTCTGCTGGACAATGCAGTTCCCATGCATGTGTCACTCATAACTCACCAGATTCAGGCTTTCAGCAGCATGGCATCTCCTACCAACAGGGGGAGAGAAGGAGGTAGTCCCTCTTGAGTCTGGGTTGTGGAACATGAAAGATCCCCTATCTCCTATCTCTGGAAGTTTTCTGGGTAAGCAGGGCCAAGAACACCACTAGAACTAATGCTATATCTATGTGCAATTTTTAATACTTTTTACTGGGATAGTTTGGACCTCTTTATCTAATGCCCAAGGAATACTCATATGCTGTGGTAGCCCCTGTTCTTTCTAGCTCCAAAATGTCACAAGAAAGTCTGGTTTACCGGGTGACATCTGAGTTGGCTAACTGCACATGCAAAGCTAACCAAAGCCATGCTCAGACATACTGCTTCACAAAGCTGTACGATGTAACCTGGAAAAAAAATGGCGATCTCCGTCATGCTATCATAGGCAACAGATTTCCAGCCTACATGAAGTTGCTTATACATTGGTGCAGAATTCACGCTCAGCCAAAAGACTGATCAGATTAGATGGAGACGTTTTCCCATATAGCTAGCCCCAAAATTTTCTCTTCAGGCTGCAAAGGGTGGGAAGAGTCATGAGAAGGACCCAGATGGGAAGTGGTTCATACTGACAGCTTAATAGCAGTACACATTTGCTTTCTGATTGGCCTTAAGGAAAGACTGGAAATACTTTTGCATGACGAGAGGTCAGATCTGATAGCAGCTGGCACAGCTGGTAGATGCTGGGAGTAAGGTTGTGGTTCAAAAGAAAACTTTGAAGATACCTTAGAAAAAAGATGTCAGAGACACCTGAGGGGCTCAGGGATCAGCTATGTGGCACAACCTGATAATTAAGAGCAGTTTCCATATCAGAGATCAGCAGCTGACTTTCTCAAGCAGAAGGTGATGACTGGGTTGCCAGAGCCAATTGCCTGATTCTTTAAGGCAAAAACCCAAAGCAAATATGAAGCAAGGACCACAGACTTACTATTTTTCTTATGTTTTATATCTGTTTTTCTTACAATAACAGTAGCAGGAGCAGCACAAAAGTGTTTTCCCAGCACAGTAAAAAATTGGTCAAAACCAGTTTGGGCCCAAAAATTTTAGTATCTTTTTTTCACCACTTTTGCACTATCATGTGCATGTTGAAGGAATGTCTGTCTAGAAGTCACATATTAAAAATGTTTGAAGGAAACAGGGTCTGTGTCAGTCTACAAAAGAAAGATCACAATAGCTCATCCTTCTTCAGGAGAGCATTTGTCCAGGAAATGACACTGCAGTGATCGTTTCTTGCTTTCTTTTTTACCTCTAGGGTAAAAAAACCCCACAAAGTAAAACAGGACAGCTGTTCACAGCTATCTCATGTCTGATCTATGTCCTCTCCCAAAACAGCCTTTCCTCTTTCCTGGGGCAAATGATATTCCATCATGAGTATGCATGCAGATTAGATATTCTGGGGGACTTTTTTGGACTCCCTCCAGTTTCTGTAACTGGAGATATGCCATTGCATTACTCAATAAATGTTCAGGCTGATCAATTAATCATATCTCTGGCTTTAGCAGCTCATTTTGCATCTCCTTGTCTGTGTGATAACTCTTACTCTCCTCTCCTTAGCTTGGTCCCTGCCAGTTTTTGAATATGCATCAGTTAATATATACATTGCCTGACCATTATCCCTAGCCTAGCTTCCAGGCAACAAATTATTCCCTAATTCACTTGGAGCATGATCTATTTTCCATTTAAATAAATGGTAGCTTGGGGAGGCTATTGATGAGAATGATATCCTAAAGTCGCAATAATTCTAGGGTTTTTTCCAAAGACCTCTTTTAAAATTCTTTTAAAATTGGATAGCTTTCAGCACCAACTGAGCAAGTCATCTGGACCAAAATAAATGAACACAAACACCACCAGGTGACTTCTGCTTGAGCCTCTAAGTTGTTGGGTTTCTGCAGCTGAAGGACAGAATTCAGGTTTGATACATTAGAAACTGTTAGTTTAGTTCACACAATAGTCCAATGATCTATCATGAAGTGTAAACATGCTTGATCTGAATGCAGTTCAGAATACCCTGGGTTTGATTTACTGGAATAAGGTTCTATAAAGGTGATAAGGATGGACATCAGCACTTTAAGAAACTTTAAGCCATAGATAGTTGCTTGTTGCAAAAAAGTAGTCCTTATATGGAAATAAGACCTGCATTTGAAAGATAAATAAAATCATAATTAAGGCCTATGCACATCAGGTATCACAATATGACAAATAGTATGGTAATTTGCCAGGATAGCCTTCTAATATAACTACCTGTCTTACTATTTAACTCTATATAACATTATAACACAAAACAGCTGCTAATGACATTAATATTTTGTCCCAAATCACAACAGGATTTCCAACATACCCAACTTCCCAGCAGCAGCCATTGGGGAAAGTAACCTATGATTAATTTCAACAGTATGTCAACCTGTGATAAAAGAAAGTGAGCCCTCAAACCCAGTAAGCTTATGAATGAGTATGTGTGTAAAACCTGCTGAGACACATGATTTAAAAGAACTGACACACGGGTGTGCCAGCCAACTAGGAATTGCAGTGTAGGAGGTCTTTCTGAGAGGTTTCAGCAAATGTTATTGTAATACTGTTGTGCTGCCTTGGGGGCTTGGAAAAAGCTTAACATATCTTTGCAGAGTGAAAACAACGATAAGATGAATGAGGTATAACAGAATATTAAGAAGGAAATCTTTCTCATGTTTGTTTCATAACTCAAAAAGGGTGTGATGGGGTCTTTCTGTAGCAAGCTTTAGGTTAGAGGTCAAGTGTGCAAAATGCTAACAAAAGAAAAAAAAAGACCTTCTAGAAATGGAGTAAAGAAGTTTTGCTTGCATGCTTAGGGCCAAACGAAGTCCCAGTCTGTATGGGCTGCATATAGCCATTTTTGGTATTTCTGTTCACGAGTTACATATATAACTTCAGTAACTCTGAAATATGAAACTCCAGTAACTCTGAAAATCCATACATGTGGCAAATACAATAATATTTAGATGCATTGCTACACTTATATGATGTATCTGCTTTGCTAAAATGAACTTGGGAAATCATAACCTGTTCTCCTAGGTTATCAACTTTTACTTCACAAGGTAAAACTCTTTCCTCTGCTTCATTCTCATTCCGCCCTCATCTCTGTTTATTCTTATTTTGTGGTGGCCTGACTACTTGATCAGCAATGCAAAAGACAACTAGAGGGAGGTGGACAGAGCAACTTTGATCTCCCCCCCCCGCCCCCAAACGGGAAACATGTTAATATATAGGGAGGAAGACATGACATATATATATTTTTATGTCTCTCTCCCTATATATATATATATATATATATGTATATATAGGGAGGGAGACATTTGTATAAACATGTTAATAATAAAGGGAATTGAGAAACTTGTTCAGCTTACTGCCACTATGGCTTAAAAATACTTCTTAAAAATTTATAAGTAAAAAGAACACTTTAAAAACCTGAAAGTGTTCCAGTAATCTGAGCTCTGGATTTCTGGACATGACATCTTTTCTTGCATGTAGAAGCTGCATGTCACTGGCTTCACCCTGTGTGCATACGTGTTGTTCTGACTGTTACAGCATATCACAGGAGGACTGAAACTAACCTCAGCTACAGCCTCAGTTCCTGCTACCACCAGAATCTTTCTTTGTCATCTTGATTGCTTTGAAAAACCAATGATACTGGATTTGGCTAAACAGAGACACTCCTGAACCAGCTTCAGTGTTCTTTCTGTAAGGTAACACTTGTCTCGCAGAGCTGAAATGGAGTCATTGTTCTGTCTTGACTGAGTTTAGAAACATTCACCTAAGGAACATTTTGAACTTGCTTATTTCTTACATTTGCTGCTTTGGTAGAGTTCCAATACTATTAATAATTGTATATGTGCTCTAGTTTGATCTTGACTGAATACCAGACATTTCAATATCTGTTACTTTGAGGTAGCATATGTAAGATTACTTTTTATGTGCTGAATTTAGGCAGCTTGATTCATCGGTATCTCTTTACATTTCTTGGGAACTTTTGTTTTCTTTGAAAAGTTTAGCTTTTTCACTATATCTGACCTTAAACTTTTCTGATGACCTTCCTTCCAGAAGGAATTGTAGTTTCTATCTGATCAGCCAGACTGAAGCAAATTGCCATGCCTTTGCAGTTTGAGACAGTAGGGTAGATAAACTGTGTCTATGTCTTTTTGACTTAGTGCCTTGAAAAAATAAAACATTTCTGTTAAGGTTACTGTCCATAACATTACATATCATATTCTAGGATGCTTAGCAGCCTCCCAAGTTGTACCTAATGCCAGATATTCTCAAAAACTGAAATCAGTGCTCCTGCTTGTCCATTCATTTAGGCAAGAAAGACACACATCCAGTGATGTGACTGATGCTTTGTATTTTATGTCCTGACATATAAACTTTCATTTGGATACTTTATGAAAAATTTCTGAAGTATGTATACACAATGCTATTTTTATTAGTTTTCTGGAATGGGAAATCGATAGCAATGAGAATATTTAGCACTTGACTCCTTTCGCTGCAATTTTTCGGTAACACTTGGCTATAAAGTCCATTATTATTAGCTCTATTATATAATGGTGTCTTTGACAATTGTTGATTGATAGATATATTTAAAGTCAATATTATAACTTTCATGACTGGTATACTTCTACCAATGTACAAGTTATCTTATACAAGTCAATAAATTAAGGAACGTTAATGTCATCACCCACATATCATAGCCATAAACCCACTCTCTTTGTGTTAGAGAAATCTGTTATTTAATCTACCATAATTACTTGTATCACTTTCCAGCAATTGTTCAAGAATAATCTCTCATGATTTTTCAGAGCCACTGTTACCATTATGTCATTTTGAATGGCAAGAATTTATCTCAGCCTTCTCTCACTCACTTTGAAGTATCATAAACATGTTATCCTGCCTACAAACCAACCAGTTAAATGAAATGATAGCTGACTTCTCCATTTACTGAGATATTTTCAGTTTATTTAAGACACCATCTTGCAGTTCAAGTCCTTGCTTAGCAAGGTGATATATACTATTTAGTGCATGCACTAAAAATCCTTGTTTTCTTGTTTTATTCTTTCTTTTCTGAGAGCAATAATTTGGTTTTTTTTTTTTTTGCTTAGAAATGTATCAGCTATTCTTTGGTATACTCATTGCTCTTCCAACTATCTTTCCAATTATAATCAGACCAAGAGGATGTTTTCTATCTGTGCATAGTCAAAAATAATTTGTATCCAAAACTACAGCAGAATCTATTCACAAACTTCAGAACTACACAGTTTAGAGCACAAAAGAACATAGAGAGTGGCTTTATTTTCAGTGTCAGGCACAAGAAAAAATGAAGGTATGGGAGAATTTCTAGCAGGTTGAGGTAGCTAATATGTGATTATTGCAAATATCTTGAAGGAAATTATGTTGCATCTAATTAGGACATCCAGAGGAAGTTGATGTACTTGTTTTGGAATTATTTTCCTTCTCGTCGTTTAGCTGTGTTTTAAGTGCTTCAAATCACTACAAGAATATGAACATTGATTCTGTCCTTCAGTTGGTCATTATTCATTTGATAAGGCTAAGCTGGGACTACAGAATGCAACATACACAACATTCAACAAACTGACACATTTGTCTCATGCCATGATCTGACTTAGGTCTTTGGGAGACAATCAGGAATAAGTCAGAAAGAATAACAACAACTTCTGAACTTGATGATACTATAAAACTTCTGCTCTTAGGTTTTGGTTATGTAACCCCCTGTAATAGAGAAAGGACTACTTAAAACCTAAAATGGTCCTTTTCAAAGCCCTTTTTTCTGCAAGGTTTTTAGGAGCTCTATCAAACCAGAGGCAGAAGAATGATAGCCTATTTTAGCTGTAGAAAGATAGAGAGGCTGAGAAATCCATGTATAGAGTTAAAAAGATTTCACAACCTTTGCAATAGAAGAGAGATCATGAAGAGAAAAAGTAGGGGAAGGATAGATATGTGATCTTTAGCAAGGCACCTCGCAAAGGGAGCTTAATTTTCTGAGCTATTTCCCAACCATGGAGGCTGAAGTTCCATCTGTATTGCTAAATAAAAGTCCAGGGATTGATCTTTTGCTGAAAGGCGGAGTGCTGCCAGCTGGCTCTGGTCCACAGTATTTAGGGCTAACCACCTCTGTAAGAAATTTGTCTTGGAGAGAGCAAGCTGGAGTATTCCAAAAAAAAGAGCCAGGAAGTGCTGTTAACAATTAGGCAGTAAGGATGCTATGGTCCAGTGCTGACCTCAGTCTCTGGCCCTTTTTTAATACACTACAGAGGTACCCAGAGAGATCTTTAGCCTGGCCTTATCCACTGTGAGCCATCTGACTCTCTAGATGAGAGAGAGACATTTTAAGCAAAGATCAGTATTAGCAGTACGTAACTGCCTCTAGTTTTAAGAGTCTGTGTTCAAGCTACATTAATTAGCATAAAAATGAAATTCATAATTTTTTTTGTTTTAATCTAATCTCAAAAATATTTCTCATGCCCTTCCAGATTTACAATGTTCTGTTTTTCTGTGTTCTTATTGTTCTCACTGTTATAACGCAGATAATGTTGAAAGCTTTGAGCTGACTCCACGCTTAGGTATATGTTTGGTTTTCCGTTCTTCTGCTGAATGTAATGAGAATATTGAGAAATACTAACAGCTTTGCTGGATTGAGGCCAAGATTAACACTGCTAGATAGACTAAGCTATATTTTACATAAGCTTTAACTGAATGTTCATAGTCTTTCTCTGTAATGTTGAAAATGGACTAGATTAAGAGAAAACCAGAATGACAGGTACCCAGAAATCAGCCCCAGCTAAATAGACTACAGACATTACACAGTGTACTGCAGCAGGAAGGATAAGTTGAAGGCTGTCAGTTTGCCTAATGCTGAACAAAACCAAAAGACTGCTCCTAAATGCTTGAAATAATAGGACCATCGTGGATCTCAAATCCAGTTTAATCCTCTTTGGCAGCATAATACTTTTCTAAAGCCATATAATCAAAGGGTGGAGAAGAAAATGATCAGGTTTAACATACAGACTAGAATTTGCACCTCTGTATGAAGTCTATGTGTTACATACATAATTTAGGAGATGCATTTTTCTTATATATATTCTTATATATAAGGAAATCTACTATTTATTTAAGACTTTCCTTTGGTGATTCAGTAATTTTCCTTTCTCCTGCATTTTTTTTATTTGTCCACAAAACACCTTCTTTTACCAGCATTTTCCTCCTGACAAAACACCTTTTCCAGTGATTCTCCTGAAGGGCTGTGCTTTATAGTACCAGCTATATGTTTATAGTACTAGCTATACTACTAGCTATACTAGTTTTATAGTACTAGGCATATGTTGGAAAGCTAGAACTTTCAAAAAGAGGATTTTATTTCCCAGTCTTGAAAATAAAACATTTGGGAAAATTTTATTAAGTTCACAATTTTTATGATTAACTCCTGGTGACTTGTGATTAATCAGGAATGGGGCCACATTGCATTAGGTTCTATAATGCCTTCCCTAACCTTATTGCAGTCCAAATAAACAAGAAAAGAAAGACCAAAAGAACAGAAGCAAAACACACTGAAAGATTAGTATTGTGGCAGACAACACCATGCTGGGGGTATAATTTCAGGAAGGGAAACTGTAGTAAGTGATTAGCTAAGTGCTTAAATAAAGTAAAAGGAGAAGAAGGGTATGCAAATTAATGAAGAAAGTGGTAGGGGAAAGTAACAGGTCAGAAAGGGACTGCTGGAGTGAAGCCAAACCAAAGGTACTCTGAGAAGAGAGGTCAGGGGGAACTGGACTGAAGTGCCTCAGCATAGAGTGGAGCACTCCCTACCAGACCCACAGCATTTAAATTTCTGCTTTAGCTGATCAAGTGCTCCTCCTAGCTTAAATTGGGAAGGAAATACTTCTTTAACTATTCAGCTTTTGAATCTCCTATGTGTGAAATCTTATATTCAAATGTCTTTACATTAGAAGGGAAATCATTGAGGTCAATACCCCATAATATTAATTAACTTTTTTTGTTTGGCCATCAACAGTTCCAGTATTGAAAAACATTATGCTTGCCATCAGTATGTGGACTTCGCTCATTTGCAGAGATGCCAATTAAGGACTTCATATACCTATTGACATGGTTCCTATCGTAGTTTATTTTGCCAGTGATCCACGTGAGTAAGGTCTCCATAAGCACGAAGTTATATGATCATTAATAATTTTTGTACACTTTATAAATTATCCATGGGTAAGGACAATTTAGCATGTATTTTGATTTGATCATGGAGTCCAGAAGTGGTGGGAATAAATTTAATATAAGAAATATACAAATTTCACTTAAATAATAGAATCGTAGAATCATAGAATGCTTTGGATTGGAAGAGGCCTTTACAGGTCATCTAGTCCAACCCCCCTGCAATAAGCAGGGACATCTTCAACTAGATCAGGTTGCTCAGAGCCCCGTCCAACCTGACCTTGAATGTTTCCAGGGATGGGGCCTCCACTACGTCTCTGGGCAACCTGTTCCAGTGCTTCACCACCCTTATTGTAAAAAATTTCTTTCTTACATCCAGTCTAAATCTGCCCTCCCTTAGTTTAAAACCATTGCTCCTTGTCCTGTCACAACAGGCCTTGCTAAAAAGTCTGTCCCCATCTTTCCTATAGGCCTCCTTTAAGTACTGGAAGGTCTCCCTGGAGCCTTCTCTTCTCCAGGCTGAACAACCACAACTCTCTCAGCCTTTCTTCAGAGGAGAGATGTTCCAGCCCTCAGATCATTTTTGTGGCCCTCCTCTGGACCTGCTCCAACAACTCCATGTCCTTCTTGTGCTGAGGGCTCCAGAGCTGGACACAGTACTCCAGGTGAGGTCTTACCAGAGCAGAGTAGAGGGGCAGAATCACCTCCCTTGACCTGCTGTCCACGCTTCTTTTCATGCAGCCCAGGATATGGTTGGCCTTTTGGGCTGTGAGCACACATTGTTGGCTCATGTCCAGCTTTTTGTCCACCAGTACCCCCAAGTCCTTTTCTGCAGGGCTGCTCTCGATCACATCATCCCCCAGCCTGTATTGAAACCAAGGACTGCCCCAACCCAGGTGTAGGACCCTGCACTTGGACTTGTTGAACCTCATGAGGTCCGCACAGGCCCACTTCTCCAGCTTGGCCAGGTCCCTCTGGATGACATCCCGTCCTTCTGGCGTGTCAACTGCACCACTCAGCTTGGTGTCATCCGCAAACTTGCTGAGGGTGCACTCGATCTTGCTGTCAATGTCACTGATGAAAATATTGAACAGCACTGGTCCCAGTGCGGGCCCCTGAGGGACACCACTCGTCACTGATCTCCATCTGGACGTTGAGCCATTGGCCGCTACCCTCTGGATGCGACCATCCAACCAATTCCTTATCCACCGAACAGTCTACCCATCAAGTCCGTATCTCCCCATTTTAGAGAGAAGGATGTTGTGAGGGACCGTGTCAAAGGCTTTACAGAAGTCCAGACAGATGACACCCATTGCTTTTCCCTTGTCCACTGATGTGGTAACTCCATCGTAGAAAGCCACTAGGTTGATCAGGCAGGACTTGCCTTTGGTAAAGCCATGTTGCCTGTCTCGAATCACCTCCTTGTCCTCCATGTCCACCATAGCTTCTAGGAGGATCTGTTCCATGGTCTTCCCAGGCACAGAGGTGAGGCTGACAGCTCGGTAGTTCCCAGGGTCATCCTTTCTACCCTTTTTAAAGATGGGTGCAATGTTTCCATTTTTCCAGTCACCAGGGACTTCATCTGACTGCCATGACTTTTGAAATATCGTGGAGAGCGGCTTGGCAGCTACATCAGCCAATTCCTTCAGGACTCTGGGATGCATCTCATCAGGTCCCATAGACTTCTATATGTTCAGGTTCCTCAGGTGGTCACGAACCCGATCTTCCCTTACAGTGGGAGGGGCTTTACCCCCCTGGTCCCCAACATGTTGTCCATTGACTCGGGAGGGGTAAGGAGAGTGGTTGCCAGAGAAGACTGAAGCAAAAAAGTTGTTTCTGTGCTTTTAATTATGTCATGACATAGAAAAAATATTAATAAATTCTGCATGAAAGAAAGCTCATTTCAAGACATACAATTTATAACTTCACAGCAAATATTCAGTATCTGTCCTTCTTTTCATGGTATTTGTTCAACTCTTGCAAGCATTTGGAAATGGCTGTTTAGTTTTATATCTTTATAATCCAAATTATTATCATTGCCATCAAAGAGAATTCATATGAAATTGTTTTGTTCAAATTCATTGTGATGAATCTGGTAGGGGGAAAATATGCAGAGACACACAAATACATTTGTGTTACATATAATGTATAAACTAATGGCCATTTTGACTTCCAGAGGGAAATACTTATTAGTTGAGTTCATTACTTTTGAAAATGGGTCATATTTTACTAAGAAATTTAAGGACTTTTGAAAACTACTCAGTAAAATGAGGACCCCAACATACCAATCTAATTTAAGTCACAATTTCAAAAGACTAAAAAAGTGTACATATCAAATTTCACCCATGACCCAGATCTTGTCTGTGCAGGCCTGTTTTCTAGTGGTAGAGATGTTGTTAATTGGTCTTTATGGAGAGCTGTTCAGATCCTCTTCAGCTGCATTCAAGAGCATTGCTTACGGAGTTCTGGTTTTAGTAGAGCTTTTCTTATGTCCCTTCTCACAATTTTGCCAGATGTAATTCATGTATTGATTGGATGTGTCTGTTAAGTGAATACACAAAGTTTTATTATTTACCTTATGTAACATGATGCTCATGTCATCTTTCTATAATGGTCTTGTTTGGGATTCAAATTATGTGAATTACTGTCATAAAATAAATGGAAAAGTCATCCATCTGATCCATGTTGCCAATTTAAGAAATAATAGCTTTTGTTGGATGGAATTATCCTTACCTGTGTGCACAGCCTAATGTGGATTTTGAATCAGAACATGAATCACAAAATCACAGAATAATTTATGTTGGAAGGCACTTCTGGAGGTCATTTAATCTTATTTCCCTCTCAAAGCAGATCAGATTGTTCAGGGCTGTGTCAAATCTTGAAGACCACCAAGGAGGTAGACCCCACAGCCTCTCTGAGCAACCTGTGCTGGTGTTTGGCCATTGTTATGGTAAAAAGAAATTTTCCTTTTACCTAATCAGAATCCCCCTGCTGCAGGATGTGTCTGTTGCAATGTCTGTTTCTGTCTTGGACATTAAATGTGTTGGGAACTGTTCTCTAGTGCTGAGGACAGCTGATGTGGAACAGACCACATTCATAACATTAAACAATCTTGTCCTGCAGAAGTGGGAGGTTGCATCCAAACTTTGTTGTCAATGGCTCCTAGCCCACGTCAACTCTTGTCTAGTCCTAGGAATGATTTGGAAGCAGAATGTGAAGACCAAAAATGTACAAAGAACATACCAGGGATTCTACTTGTTTTATAATACAGATCAAGTTCCAGTGCCTGGAACTAGCACAACTTAATTTAAGTAGCTGGGAATTAGCACTGCTTAATTTAAGTAGCTGTTCCCTAGATCCATTTAATTTAGTAATGTAGACATGACCTATAATTCTATAAGAAATATGAGATTGTAGTGTGTAACCAATACGATGTGTCACATCTACTGATAGGTGTATTTGTTTTCTTCTACGATAGCACAGATCTGGCTATTGGCACTCCTCAGAATGAGAAGACAGTCTTCCAGTGGTATGGTCAACAGATTCGGTCACACACCAAACTTCCACTTTCTGAGAGTATGTGAAACATGGCTAGAACAAGGGAAAACAATGTTGCTTCTTTGTCCTTATCTTCATTTACTGTGTCACATCGTTAGTACCATTTGGTAGAACATACTACAGTTTCTCTGACTTGAAGACTGGGTCTCCACAGAGCAAACTCAAGATCTGTGGAGTAAGATCATGCATTTTCAGCATCTCTGCTCTCTTTCAGGGTCCTTCTTCTCAGCCACTGCTGACTTGCCCTTGTATTTTGATCAGATTTTTTCAGGTTTCACCAAGACAGTTTCTGCAGTTGGGCTATGTTTTTAGTGTTTGCACACCTTTACCTATATCTTCTATCAGACACTGTTACCATGTAGATGTATAATGTGTACAAAACTATCCCCATGCAATGTTCTCTTCACGACCAGATGTGTGCACCAGATAAGGAACTTAGGAGAAATTTCATGGACTGGCTCTTAGCACTTACCAAAATGTTTATTGTAAATGTAGCTCCTTGAGTATTACCAAATGTTAGTAGCTGAGAGTTGGCCAATCAACCAGACATGAATTGTTCTTTTTCAGAAATCAGCCTGATGCAACATATTTTTGCTTAGTGGGAAATATGTCAATTTTAGCTGAAGCCTGGTTTTAAAGTCAGAGGACTCATCATGAGGAAAGAGTGATTAAGATATATATTGCAATTCTCATTTCTTAGGGGCCTAGTCAGTGTTCAGATCTCAACTAAATGAATAGGTGGTTAAAAGTCATTACGATCTGTAGCTTTTCAATGACTGCTGTTACTGAAATGAACTGATGGAAATTATCTGTTTCCTAGTAACTTTATGGTAATGAGACCAATACCAACTAGTGCTTTCATTAGCAGTTTTATGGGACACAGACTTGAAGTGGAGCTCCTATGTCAGAACAGAACTCATCTCAATTCCATCTACCTGAAAGACAGATTTTTAGGTTTCTTCTTTCAATAATTTGCCCTTTAGGCCACATTAGTAGGTGATTCCAGTGACCTACAGCAAACACCTATCTGAGTAGTCCAAAACAGGTTATGCTGCAGAATTACCTCTTAAATACTTTTAAGTTAGGCAGAAGAAATTCCATGCTCAGTTCTTATGGGTAAATCACCCAAACCAGATTTTGTGGAGAAAAAAAATCTGAAAATGTTTCCTGGCTTTCTAGCATGTCAAGCCAGTTTCCAAAGTGGCAATCAGTAAATTTGCCTTAATACAACTCTGAAGTTAATCAGGGCTTGATTTTCATAGTGGGAAAACCAGAATTAATTTAACTGTAGCTTGTCATTATTTATAATGATCCTTTTTTCAAGTGAAAACATACACACAAGACCTAGAAAGTTTTTTCTCTGAGTCTAAAAGACAGAGCTCAGCATAGAGATGAAGTGATTGTCATAAATAGTTTAATATTTATGTTTTAATATGAGCAACTGTCTTTTGGTAATGTACTTCATGTTGCTTTCCATTTGATGAAATGTAACATCAGCCTAGCACTCTTTTGAGCATAGGTGCTCCAAATTACTCTGCTGTTGCACACAATCAAAATGCATACTGTTTAAGATTTATTTCACATATTTTTATTTAGGTCAAGTTCATGCAGAGTTTGTAACACGATGAATTTGGAAAAGCACCCAAACTCGCAAACTATCCAGAAGTACTCATGTTTAAACTATCTCTGGTTGTTACTGGAAACATATTTCTTTTTTTTTTTCAGTGGAGCATACATTATGAAAAGAATATTAATATGTGTCTTGAATTCATTTGGCATTTTCAACTTTTTAAACTTCTCAAAAGTTTAATATGTGCCTCTTCCATTTTCATAACAAACTTGTATCCATTATAATGATTCAAAGAGCTTTAAGCAATATAAATAGTAGAGCAGGGATGTTAATTTTTTACCTTCTAGAAAGTATAGCATAGCTAAACTTGGAGGTATTGGTGTAATGAAGAAATTACCAGCTAGGTTCTGTGCTCTATCCTATGGAAGAAGTGATATTCAATTATTATATCATGTCTTCAAAGTTTGAAATCTGTATACCTGTGGATCATTCCAAAGAGTAGAGCTCAAGGGATGTTTATTTTAGCTTTTCCATGGAATTACATTCAGTTCCATGTTCCAGTTTTGTCTGTAGCGTGTATATGTCTTCTGGATCTAGAACTGATCCAGGACCTATATTAAAGGAACCTATGTAAAAGCAGGAACCCATAGAAAAGGAAGATTTAAATAGCTGACTTAACCTAATTTAATTTTTTCTGTTACTATCCTATTTAATACAATTAACTCTATGTACACATGTATGCCCTTCTTTCTGTGTGATTTCATTATCCATAACACTAAGTTTTAATTTCTGATTACATTGTGCCATGTGTTATCTATGCACGTCACCAAGCAAATCTCTATACCATTTGAACATCCAGCAAACTTTCTCCAGGTCTATCTGTTGCAGAGACTCTCTGTTGCTTTTCTGCTCTACAATTGGGCTCTCAAATGCTCTCAGGTCTGAGGGCTGTACACTCAGAGCATGTGTAAACCCTTGAAACTTAATGACCGTTTTGTTAAAATGGGATTTCTTTCTTCCATGGAATGTGTTTTAATTTTATAATTGATGCATTAATACTAACAATTGCTGCAATATATTCAGTGAGTATGCTTAAAATATTAGTTCCTCTTCTAGAGTATTCTGTCTTTTTTGAAGTCGGGTAAATATAATTTACTGTGCCAATCAGTAATAACTTTAACCCATAATGAACTTTATATCTGTGTATGTTGTTTGTACATAATATACAGGTAGATGAAACAATATCTACATATATAAATATAACTCCTGATATCCACTCTCTGCAGTGTTTGGGAAGCTTTTGGGTTTTAACATACACAAGACATATGATTAAAAACAAGCAGTTCTTCATCCGTGCTCTTTTCCTTTACATTCTTTGTGCTCCAAGGGTGCCCATTTGACCTGTAGGTTTTATTTTCTTAAAAGCACCTTTGATCCTCAGCTGTTTAGCTTCCTCAAATGGAATCCCAAGCAGCTGGCCATCAAGAAGCCTGGAACAAAGATTCCGTCCACCAGTGTGTGTGTGTGTGTGTGTGTGTATGTGTATATGTGTGTGTATATACGTGTGTAAAAATGCATATCTCTCCAAATATATATACATATATATATATGTATATCTATATCTGTCTCCATATATATATACACACATATTTGGAGATAGATATATATATTCCGTTCATCTGTGTGTGTGTGTGTATGTCTATAAAAAGTTGTATTTGTACATACAAAATCTATGCCTTAGGCTGATATAACTGACACAAGAAGCCATAATACTAGGAGTGTTAGAGGGAGGAACTTAAAAATTCTACCATATGGTCAATTGTACCCCTAATCAGTGCTTCAAGATTTATGAGACTTCAGTCATGTGTGAGAGATACAGACACTAGATAGAAAAAGGGGTTCTTATTATTTTTCTCATATAAAATGCCACCTGACTCTAAAGGATAATGCACAATTTGTTCTAGCTAGTGTAAGCTAATTATTAGTTCAACAAATAAAGTTCTTTAGTATGAGTGATTTCAAAAGTTCAGTAATCTCTATCTTGCTCCCTTCATTTAAAGCCAAATATTTTTGCCAATATATGTCAGGAAGAAGAGATATTCTACATTTTTAAAATTTACTATGTATAGCAAAACTATAATTATTGATGCAATACTGTGTCACTCACCAATAGGTAGGTACTAAAGAATCATCCCACAATATAGAGATATTGCAGATAAAGCTGAAGTGGAATAGACGTACTACAAAAATATATAAATGTGTTGTTATGGTCTTTTAGGCATTGTATTTTGAGTTTATTATGGTTAAAAGATTGAACACCTGCCTTCTTCTCCGTACAAACTACTTGTTTAGTCATTGTGTCACAACCATTAATTTGACCCTTAAAGGTATTTTCAAAGTGCTGAGCTGTAGGAAACTTTGGAAATTTTGGGCAAATACTTAACATTTTGGGACAGACTCAGATCATTAATAGGAGGATTAAAGTAAGAGGTAGGTGGTAAACTTTTATTATGAGTATTATAATTCCGAGCATACAGCCTGAAATTCCATGATCAGCTGCTGCCTAACCTTGTTTTTTAAGTGTGCATGTTTCACCTCAAAAACGGTGAGGTGTTCAATCATGTCTCGCAGCACCCAACAAAGGGAATCTGAACCCACGTGAGTATGTTGTCACCGATAAGCCATGCTCACGTTTTCACATTTGTTCGTCTCTCTGGCCTAATGAAAATTTCATTTTTTCTTTCAAAATGGAACACTTCAGCATGAATGGTTTGGTGAGCCCATCTATTTCAGATCCCTTCAGACCGAGGGAGAAGTGAACTGGCTTGCTTAACTACTAGTTATTTCCTAAGCTGCTAGCTAATAAGACGGCTGTGCCTCCTTCTTATATGTACACTATATATGCACTTGGGATATAAGTAAATTCACAATCGATGTGTATGTACGCATATTGCCCATATGTATTCATATTTATAATTACATGTATCTCTTTCTGCATTTTGTGAAAAAGGACTAACTGGAGGACGTTGATCAGGACTGTGCATTGCACTAGAGTTAGGTCACTGTGTAACCAAAGAGCTGTAAAGGAGAAGAGTGAAAACTAAAGGCATCCTGGTTTCTATTGACATGTCCTCCTGAGTATTCTAGCTGTTCCCAGCTCAGCACTGTTACTGTGGATCCTCTTTCTCTCTATCTCTCTGCATGCACTTAAGAAAAGCTTTTGTTACCTAAGTTAGACCTTCAGTTTTCATTTTTGTGTGTCCTCTCACACCTATCTCGCATCAGCAAAACTAATTTCATTTCATCAGGTTACTTTTGATTTATACTGGAATAAACAGAAGAAGACTGAAGCTTGTTAAATCTATTCTTTTGCCTGCAGAATCAGGCTACATTAACTGAGAGATGAGGAAAAAAAACCCCCTCAGTTATTGCACGATGTATTGACTAGACTCCAGTCAGAATATTATGAACCATAATAGCTCCTATCTCATATTGATTTGGATAATCCAATCTGGAACATAAATTTGTATACATTATAATGAAAAAGTAGGCAAATGGTTATTTTCTCCTAGGGTGTAAGTTCTGTACACTGGGCTGAATATGAATATGAATATTAACTTAGGCTTTGCACTAGAACTGTGTGGATAGCTTCAAAGAAGACATGGGTCTGTCTGGGCAGAAGAAGGAAATAGGCGCAGAACTGAAGTCAGAAAGGACAGAAGATACGGAAGCTGAAGAAAGGTGAGGGCTCCTCAAGGGTCTTCGGGCAGGGCCTGGCAGCCAGGGCCCGTCCCAGCCCCAGCCAGGCGCAGGGCAGCCGGGGGCACCGGGGCAGCCCCAGCCCCGGGCATCGGGCACCTCCCTGGGGATGGGGACGGGCTGAGGCTGGGCCAGGACGTGGGCCCATGGGTGGGCCCGGCTCGGCGGGGCCCATGGCCGGGCAAGGCAGGGCTGTGGGGAGCTGGAGACCAGCCCTGCTGCAGCGTCACTGGGGCGGGGGCTGATGGCCCCGGGGGGCTGACATGGGGTCCTGGGCCCTGGGCAGGGTGGGGGGAGCCCCGGGGGGCTGACATGGGGTCCTGGGCCCTGGGCAGGGTGGGGGGAGCCCCGGGGGGCTGACATGGGGTCCTGGGCCCTGGGCAGGGTGGGGGGAGCCCCGGGGGGCTGACATGGGGTCCTGGGCCCTGGGCAGGGTGGGGGCAGCCCCGGAGGTCCTGGGCAGGGACAGTTAGAGCTTATGGTGCCTTTGGGGCCCAGGCCAAACATATGGCTTGACGTGTTAAAAAAGAATAGCAAATTAATGTCATTTTTCAACAATTTTTTAATCATACCAGTTTAATTATTTATACCATTGTATTCACCTTGAGTTTTGCTGCTGTCATACTGATTTAGATGGGGTTGCAGTAATATGGTATTTTTAGAAAGGTTTTGGAATATTCCACATTTGTTGTATCATTTTGCCTCTTATCAGCTGAAGCTTGCCTTCCGATTCTCCTAAATCAGTCAATGAAACAATTAGTGATTACGTCAGTAGGAGCAGGATTTCATTAATAATTAGAGCAAGTATGGACATGCTTTGTATCTCTGACTGTATGAATGTGCATGAAGTTAAATTTAATGTATCTATCATAAAAGGAGAAAAGCTTTTTTTTTTTGCATTGCTGACTTTGAAGCAGAACCCTAGCTGAAGTGCTGTTCAGTCAGCATTATTTGCAGCTTTGGCAATAAAAATATACAGGGAAGTCTAGACGTGGTCTATTTTGTTCATTTAGGTTTTTCTTTTCCCGTAACAGAAAACCTTCCATTTTTGTTATTACATTAAAACATACGGAGTTGGCACATTCATCAAAGCTATTAACCAAGAATTGTCTCTGACAGATTATACTATGGAAAGATTTGACACGAGAACAAAGTCTTGAACTGAGAGAACAGTTATAAATTAAATGAGCTGGAGGCTCGTGGTCAGAGAGTGAATGTGGGGCCACTCTGATCAAGTCAGAGATCCACACAGAGCTTCGTGTAATGCTTTGCAGGATCTCAGAAAACAGATGTCTCCACATTCCTGTGAGGAGGAGCAATCTCTCTGCTCAAACACTGCAACAGAATGGTAGGTGGGATAAATGGATCTTGCCGTAAAATGATAAGAAGTCAGAGGGACAGCATTTAATGGCAGGGCTACAGAAGATGTGCTAATTACCAGGTTTTAAGACAAAAGGAACATTTTTTTCCCCTCTTAATTTTGTCTTTCCATGTATAACACTAAGAATCTGACTGTTTGCTGTGCATATAGGGGATTGAAACCAAAGACACCAGTTCTATTTTAAAGGGATTAATAAGTACTTAGGAAAAACTAATGGTCTCAGGCTTTTAGGATATTACTGTTGGGAGGCTTAATTTGAAGATTTGTCTTTGTCTATATCATGATGCCCCTGACATGTAAGTCACATCATTTTTGTCTATAGCTGTCATTTCTAGAGAATTAATGTCCAGTAATTCTAGCATTTGCCATTAATTACCAGACTTCTATTTAGTTTATAATATCTTTTGTACTAGTTTCCCCATGAATACCAGCAGGAAAAAAGCTAGAAAGATGTTTAGAATATATAAAGGTTGATATGTTGAACCACTAAAGAATATTAACAATCTTTCCTGCAATTATATTAGATCTTGGTCCTTTCTTTAAAAGCAAGCTAACAAATCAGCCTAATACAGATCTATTTTCTGCTACAGTGTAGTGTAATTTGAATGTTCTTAAAACCTCAATTTCTTATAGATAGGATTTTTTGCATTGAAAAACATAGTATTTTAAGGATATATAATATACATGTATATCTGACTTGTCTAATTCTCTCTATATAAAGACATATAGTTCCTTAAAGACATATGTTAATGATCTAACAATATGGTGTATTTTGAACTCCTTAAGAGATCAGAATGCAGAATCCAGTCAAGTGGAAAGTGAAAATAGATTTGTTGTCTTCCTCCTATTTACTCATATCAAATAAATTTTACAAGATTAATAGTCATGTAGCTGCTCAAAACTTGTTTAAAAGTAGTGGGACATACTAAGAAAACAAGGAATTTACAAAGGCATAGGAGCGATGTGGATTACAGTAGGTTTCGTCTGACCAGGTGAAAGTGTAGTTTACCTCTACATTTGAGCTTGCTGTCTATAATCTGCCCACAGTCAGTAAAGAGGAGTAAAGAGGTATATTTAGACACACACAAGTCTATGGGGCCAGATGGGATCCACCCAAGAGTACTGAGGGAGCTGGTGGAAGTGCTCACCAAGCCACTTTCAATCCTTTATCAGCAGTCCTGGCTAACCGGGGAGGTCCCAGTTGACTGGAGGTTAGCAAATGTGATGCTCACCTACAAGAAGGGCCAGAAGGAGGATCCAGGGAAATACAGGCCTGTCAGTCTGACCTCGGTGCCAGGCAAAGTTATGGAGCAGTTCATCTTGAGTGCGATCACATGGCAAGTACAGGACAAGCAAGTGATCAGGCCCAGTCAGCATGGGTTTATGAAAGGCAGGTCCCGTTTGACTAACCTGATCTCCTTCTGTGACAAGGTGACCTGCTTAGTGGATGAGGGAAAGGCTGTTGCATGTTGTCTATCTAGACTTGAGTAAAGCCTTTGACATGGTTTCCCACAGCATTCTCCTCGAGAAACTGGCTGCTCATGGCTTAGACAAGTGTACTCTTCGCTCGGTAAAAAACTGTCTGGATGGCCGGGCCCAGAGAGTTGTGGTGAATGGATTTAAATCCAGTTGGCGGCCGGTCACAAGTGGTGTTTCCCAGGGCTCAGGACTGGGGCCAGTTCTGTTTAATATCTTTATCAATAATCTGGATGAGGGGATTGAGTGCACCCTCAGTAAGTTTGCAGATGACACCAAGTTGTGCGGGAGTGTTGATCTGCTGGAGGGTAGGAAGGCTCTGCAGAGGGACCTGGACAGGCTGGATCGATGGGCTGAGGCCAATTGTATGGGGTTCAATCAGGCCAAGTGCCGGGTCCTGTACTTCGGTCACAACAACTACAAGCTTGGGGAAGAGTGGCTGGAAAGCTGTCCAGCAGAGAAAGACCTGGGGGTGTTGGTCGACAGCCAGCTGCATATGAGCCAGCAGTGTGCCCAGGTGGCCAAGAAAGCCAACAGCATCCTGGCTTGTATCAAAAATAGTGTGGCCAGCAGGAGTAGGGAAGTGATCGTGCCCCTGTACTCGGCACTGGTGAGACAGCTCAAATGCTGTGTTCAGTTTTGGGCCCCTCACTACAAGAAAGACATGGAGGTGCTGGAGTGTGTCCAAAGAAGAGTAACGAAGCTGGCGAAGGGTCTAGAGCACCCTTCTGAGGGTGCGACTAAGTCTTCTGAGGAGTGGCTGGGGGAACTGGGATTGTTTAGCCTGGAGAAGCGGAGGCTGAGGGGAGACCTTATCGCTCTCTACAACTACCTGGAAGGAGGTTGTAGCCAGGTGGGGGTCGGTCTCTTCTCCCACGTAACAAGTGATAGGATGAGAGGAAATGGCCTCAAGTTGTGCCAGGGGAGGTTTAGATTGGACATTAGGAACAATTTATTCACCAAAAGGGTTGTCAAGCATTGGAACAGGGTGCCCAGGGAAGTGGTTGAGTCCCCATCCTTGGAGGTATTGAAAAGAAGTGTAGATGTGGTGCTTAGGGACATGGTTTAGTGGTGGTCTTAGTAGTGTTAGGTTTACAGTTGGACTCGATGATCTTAAGGTCTTTTCCAACCTAAATGATTCTATGATTCTATATGAACTGATGTCTAAAACAGGTCAGAAGAATCAATCTATGCAGCTCCTTCCTTTCCTTTTTTGTCTGTACAGGGAGCTAAATGATACTAGTGCAGTTACAGATATTATGTGAGCGTGCAAAGATAAGTTGTGCTATAAGATTAAGTGTATTTCAATAATAATCTGAAAACTTCTGAAATGTTTAGTGACTTTCAACAGTGGTTAGTTTGTTGGATTTTTTTTCTTTAACAGTAAAGAGTTTTCATTTCTAGAACTCATTCCATTTGAGCTTTTCAAAGAACACCACGAGCTTTGAGCAAGATCCAAGGAGGAAACTTAGATGTTTGAACAGAAAATATCTAAAAATTACACAGCTGGCCCTAGAAAAGTGACTGAAGAAAATTTAGTCGAACACCTAATCACCACAGTTAAAGAAGAGAGAATTCAGTCCTCAGATTGGTAGCATCTAAAAAACCAGAATGAGTGGGGAGCCATTACAGTTGATAGGGGACATTAAACCCAAAAACGTGTTTGCTGTTCTAGCCACCTCTAAGACACCAGAAGAAATAAAAGATCTGTAAAGGAGCAAATAAACACAAACCCAACTCTTTTACTTTCATGATTAGGCACCGAGTTAAACAAGGAGACTTGTGTTTTCAGTTCTCTGTTGCCAAGTTTGGCTTTGTTTATATTTTGTGACTGGAATGAAAAAGTGGAAAATTCTGTGTGAGTTTAGGACATGGAGTCCTACCAGGCAACTGACCTGCCACTGCCAGCCATCCTTTCCCAGTCATGTTGGCCCTGTGTTCTTGGCTGATGGTTTACCAGGTTGACATCTGGCTCCTTCCAGATATTTTGTATGCAGGTAATTAAAGCATTCTCCTGGGAAATGAGCCACGTGTGTTTCAACATTCTTAGACTGTTTGCAGTGCAGGATCTAGGCGTGCTTTTTTCTGAACACTTTTCCGCCCTCCGTCACAACCATCTGTATTCTCACTTGTTCTGTGCTGTAAGCAGGAATGCAGAAATATTTTTCTGTGTTTCTTTTTGAAATCAGAATAATCTAAGTAAGTGACCTGGTTTATATTGTGGCCTCATAAGCAATTGTATTAAGGATGGCAAACAAAGCATTAGCGTGAGAATGACGCTAGAATAGGAGGGGGGGAATGGGACTTCTTTAGCTGACTTCTCCACCAGAGAGAATATATTGTGTAATTGCATCCTTTGTTACAGTAAATGAAGATTTACCAAGCCAAGGATTTGAAATATTTGGCTAATAATTGAATTGATTACCTGTCTAAAATAATTAGCTGTTGATAGATATAGAAGGATTATTTTACAAGAGATATAGTGCCTAGAATATTAGAATTCCCTACCAGATGTGTTTTTGACATTATGGGATCTATTTTGACTGGACTAACACATCGTTAATGGTCAATCAAATTAATACAACATGTAAATAGGAAATATCTTGTGGGGTTTGATTACCCATTTCAGTTGTATAATAGTGACTATTAGCAGAACTTTATTTGTGTATTTATTACTTTACAATGTAAAGCTCTAAAACAGGAGTAGACCATGCAAACTCCTTGAAGTGAATGATTTATTCAGTATGTTTAACCTTGTTAAAATTTATGAAATATCCACATGCGAGCCCTATAAATTTGTTCATGATAGATTGGATCTTTCTGCCATGAATATAGTTTAAAACACACATCAACAATTTCCAACAGAAACAATGAACAATTTTCAACAGAAAAAAAAAAAAGAATTGTTTGTAATAATTATTACTCCTCCACTGGATAGCTAAAACATTTGGAATGAAGAGGGAAATCACAGTGAGTTCAAGATGGCTGATGCCAGTGAAGCTAAAACACTTGATGCAGTTATTGTGTTATTGATACAATAATTCCATTAGAGTTCTCACAAATAATGTCAACAAACACACACACACTCTTATACACATACATACGTGTCTATATTCACATCACTAGTCACAGAAAATGAAAAAAGGGGTTATAGATACCATGGAAGTAAATTCACTCTGGCTGTTTTCACCAATGTTGACAAATGCTCTCATATGTACTCATATGATAAGAGCTATATAAGAAAGAACTAAGAAAATGAAACCCAGATTATTCCTTAATAGCTGATTGCAAATGAGCAGCAATCTGCAGGGGTTCACTGAACCCCAGAAAATCCCATTTTATAAAACTGATCACAAGATCAGAGATTTCTCCAAGCAACTTACCAATTTGCACAACAAATATGAAGTGGTAAACATGCCAGGATCCCACTGAGCTTCACAGGTAGAGCAGTTGTTGCATATAGATATGCAGACTACTTTTTCAAAGTGGCCTGTGCGTTGAGTTTGATATGTGGCCCTATGTGCTTTACCTCCATGAACTTATTTTTCTTTTGTGAGCATTTCTATTAAAGTTGAAAAGCACTAATTTTGGGGGAAACCCTTTGCTGATTAGGCTGGTTCACAGAGCCGTAAAGTGTCTCTTCTTTAATGTCATAGTTTACATATATGCTTTGCCTAGGCACAAATGGCAGTCCTGGGATTTAATCTGCTGCCTTCTGTGTCCCTGTTGCTGGTGCACTGAGGGAGACATGTCCTTAAATTTATTCCACATTCACATCTGTTTCTCCAGTTGGATAGACTTTTAAGATTCAAATGTGATGGTGCAGCTGTTGGCCTTTTGCACATGTTGTCTCCTCCTTTGAGGACCAAGAATTAATTTTCTGCTTTTACAGAACAAAGATACAAACAGATTTCTTCAGGGGCTAGTTTGCATTAGGCTCTTCAGCACTCTCAGCTCTGTGGAAAGGCAATTCACAGAACACTTTTCCATCCCTGTGCAAGGTTCAGTCACTGCTCCCTAGCTTAACTTCCGAAAGAGGGAAGACACCACAGAAGGTCAAAGCCACAACCATCCTTTCCCATAATTGTGGGGTAGACCAGGTGCATTGGAGGGTGGAAGAGCAGAAAATAGTTTACATAGTTGCCTGCACATAGATAAGCGTGTATTTATGATGTGAACCTGAAGTTCATTTTGCAGACCATACTGCATTAAAATACGACTGCAAGCATTCATGGTGGCACAGAAAAATGTGTCTATATATACCATTTTTTGTGTCACGCCCTCTTGTATATGTGCCTGATCCTTCAGCTGTCTTCACTTTCAAATGCGTGGTGACTTGTGTGCATGTGGGAGGCTCAGGGAGGCAATTTTCACAGTGAGTCACTGGAAAACTAAAAACACGAGGGAAAGTTAATTACAGTAATTCCTTCATTGAAATGTTTGAAAGCAACAAAATAATATAAATGATGATTTCACCTTCTTTTAACTTATCGATAACACACAGTAATACTTTCCTATGAAAATTTATTCTAACAGTGCAGTTTGAGAGTGAAATTTTTTACTGCCCTTAATACTGTTTTATAACATTCCTTTGTGTTTTAGTGTGTATGCCAGGACATTGTTGGGATTAGGAACGGGTGATTTCAGCACTGTGAAAGAACTAATGAAGATTAGTATAAGTAGTTCCACAAGGCATGAAAACTAGTGAGATTTTGGAGAGAAAACTACAAATCAAGGTTAAATTTTGTCTCCACAAAAGAATGAGGAGCGTAGTCAGATTATCTAGCAAGGGCTGTAGGATCCTTTTTGGGGAAAAAAAGAAAAAGCTTCTTCATTACATTCCTGTGATTTGTTCTAGTCCTGCTGACACAAGCTATTAAAAACCTTGTTTATGTTTTAGAGACTTTTTTAAAGAGCACTTTGGGGCTTTATAGTGTTTGTAGAATGTTCTTTATAGTTAAAATTACATGCTGAGATGGCAGGCTGCTGAGCTAATATATTGTTACACTGATTAAATTGATTAAAAGCTTCATTTTTGACAGGCAAATTGTAGAGGCTGAGATCTCTTTATTGCACATTTCAGTAATTCAGCTCATGTCTTGTCCTATCTAATAATCACTTCTCTGCCTCCCTGTTTAGGAATCATCTCAGCAGCGGGTACATTTTCAAACAGCATATTAGCTTCAGATCTGAATTACATGAGTCACAGTGCATTGGCATTACAAAAGCCTTATTCAAGGTAATGGCTTATTCAGTGAAACACTTGAAATATATTCCTTTTTTTTTTTTTCTGTCTTGCTATACTGTGGACAAAGAAAGGGACCCTTGATTTTTAGATTACAAAATAACAGATTGCTCTTACTATAGCTGTGGATTGACAGGAGAGGTCATACTGCAGAAGCATATTATGTCCTACTCAGAACAACATATGCTTACTTACAAATGTGTGACAGAGCAGAACATAAAACCTTACAAGATATCAGTGAAGATATAACAGGCAGATAAAGAAGAGGACTCAGCAACTTAAATCAGCTGCAGAAGAGATATTTTGCAATAAATGTGGAAATAAGGTGAGTTTTTCAAAAATCTGAGGAAATCTTAAATTGCTTGAAATAAATGTAGATGCCTACAGACAAATGTGTAGGCTTCTGATGGCTGGGCAAAGTACAAAGTGCTCACAGTTTGCCAACAGGAGACACTGAAGGCAGTCCAGAAACGTGAGTTGTGTGATAGTACTACACAAATATGGGTAGTCAGTGCCAGCCACAAACTGCACTCCTGCACTGCACGTTCCTGATTTGATACAGACATTAAGCATTTTTCAGGGTAAAAGCAGACTTGTTTAGCCAGAGATCAGTGCCCAGCCCAGTGACTCTATTAAATGAAGAATACACTACTTACCTATCTTACAGCATGAAAGGTAAGAAGATGAAGTGTGTCTACCTGATTCAGACTGAAGCTCCATTAGCTCAGTACCCTGAATTGCTGATTCTGCTCAATGAACCATACAACCCAGCTTCTGGATATCAGAAGTATAAAAATTTCTAGAGTGGTGGTCATGTTCTGCCCACTCTGTTTGGATGCCACTGATGAAATTTATCTTGGGATTTTACTTTTTGAAACTATTTACAATGTAGGCCACATAGCATCCTGTGACAGTGAATTTGGTAACTAAATTATGTTCCATTTTAAACCGGTCATTTCATTTGGAGACCCATTTTTCTTTTATTGTGAGGAATGATAATTAATCATTTCACTTCTTACTTTTTTCCTACTATCCATTATGTCAGAGAGCTCTGGCTGTCTCCATGCCTTATGCTGGTAAAACACTGCAGATACAGCAGTATTTCCAAAACTGCTCTAGCACCACTGGCAGCTGACAGAAAACTTAGTAAAGGTGTAAAGACAGTTTAAATGTTGGTATCTTTCCCTCTGCAAACAGGAATCTAAAAGAGGAAGTGTAAAGGAAAAATAAATAGCTTGGGGTTGGCTTGGAAAGTGTCAAGGGCATATAGGACTCTCAACCACATGAAAATCTGGGAGACTGCATCTCCCAGCAGCTAGAAGTTGACATCCTTTAGTCTTAACATCTATAAACACCTCTGGAAAGAAGAATAGGGAGGTGTAGTACCTGACCATACTTGGGAGGGCCTGCTGTGAAGCACAAGTCACTGGGATCTGATGTGCTTGCCTGACACTAGTAGAATAGACACTGCCCACAGAAAGTCAGGGAAAGAACTACAACGCCTTCTGACTTTTTTGTTTTATTTTCTTTTCTAATGAGCAATGAAAATTACAAATACCTGTAAAATGAAGGTGGGAATCCTATGTCATAAGTGTGCGTTAGATGTGATATGAATCTCATAAGGGATAGCATAATGAAAGCAATTGGTTTAGATTTCATACAGGGCAGAAATGGGAGCATGTAGAGATGATGGTCATCCTAGCAGCATTTTGACTAGTACCAACAACATGTCACCAGTCCCCAGAGATGTAGCACCTAAAATCAGTCCTACATGGTGCTGGGAATTATTTATAGGAAGCTACGTTGTTTTTCAACCTCCTCCCTAATCTGTACATTTATGTAAACAAGCACATCAGATATTTTTGATCCCATCTGCAAAAGATAGTCCCCACAATCCACAAATTTGGAAGTCCTTAAATCAGCCCAGCTCTCAGCCCAACAGTGACTTACACGTCTTTTTTTCCTGTATTCCTATGAAAGAACTTGCATCATATCCTGTAAAGCAAATAAGGGGTTATTTTGGAATTACTTCATCCAACAGGTCTTCAGCAGGTCATTTTCTGGTAAGTCTGAGCCAGGATACTGGTGCGTAATCTCCTGATATATCTCGTTCAGTGAAGGACATTTGGGTGTTTCTAAGGGATAATTTGACCTGCTATGTAGCCCTTGTCAGCAGCTAGGAAAACCCTTACAGCATTTATCTGTAGTTAGAAATACAGCACCATATGATCCTAAGAGAAAAATACAAAGTGCAAAGAAAATATATGTCCAACAAGGCTAATTCTTCCTTCATCAGCCACTATAAAAGACTACACATTGAAGCTTTTTCATGTAAAGATGTAGAGATTTCACTCATTACCTATGCTGGATCATCCCGTACACTGGGGATTTGTAATCCCTATTGACTATCCACTCTTCCCCTCCCATAATCCACAGATTTCCTTCACCGAGGGTCTCCTCATGAATAAGACGTGGCATTTTAGCCAATATTTTAATTTCTGCATTTTGTGCTGTTGCACACCTGTAAAAATACATTTATTATTTCATTAAGGAGACTCAAAGGAGAGCCAGGGGAACCTTTAAGCAACAGTTATTAGAAATTCTGTTCTGTAGCCATTCAACCCTCCTCTGCCTTTTTCCATGTTTTGTATTATCACCTGTCAGTCTACTTTCAAACTGCAAAGTTTACAGAAAATGCAGGCACTACAGAATTAGGGCCAGAAGGTTTGCTGTTATGTTCTTCACCAGAAGTTTGGTACAGCGACCAATTTTGAGAAGAGCGGAGGCTCATATTAAACTATAAACTTATTCCAGATTATGTTTTTTTTCAGTTTCACCCATTCTAATTTTTCTAAAATCAGAAATTTCACTATGTTTGTTTTGCATATTCAGGCTACGTTCCTTTTGATTGCTGTGAGGAATCCCCACAGCCTAATTTCAGATGCCTAACTTTGGCTTTCCCTTGCTTTCCTCCAGATATGGTGATTCAAGGCAGGAACATATTTGGAATAGTCTACCTCTTTTCAATGTCTGTGTATGGATACTGGTAAGACTGACCTCCTGATTTAGACCTATTAATCAGTTTCCTAAAGGTAGGTGATGTAAATATCCCTTTCCACAAAGGATTGGCTTTCTAAACAAGTGCATAGTTACTCTGGGACTTGGGGACCCACTGGGGATCTCACTGGTATACAGTAATGTGTTTTGGATTTAGGCATGGGGTAAGTGTATGTGTGTTTGGTTGATTGCACCTTGCTTTCTGCTGACCTGATGTGCACCTATTGGTACCCTCTAAATTTGAAATCTGGACTCAAATTAAAAGATTTCCATAATTCCTATCCACTCATCTCATTCCTTACAGTTTGGGCCCTTGCCATTTTTAACTGTTGTTAGCCAATGTGGAAGAAATACTGGTTTGTCTCAGGATCTTGATGATTGTTAATACTTATAGAATGATGAATATATTTTAACTAGTGTATATCCAGCTGGCTCTGGACACCTTGGGAAACAACCACAGATGTGTGGAAAAATGAGTACAAAGACGAAACAGAGCAGTAAATTGTGCATGACATTCTTCTGAAATGGTCTCGCTCTCTGAGGTCAACCAGTTGGAAGTAATTGTTGGGACGAGGTATGACAGAGCTGGGGAAGGATATGAGGAAACTCAAATCAAGAAGATAACATTCCTAGAGCTCTCTGGAGCTGAAGTGACATATTGTCTCAGCAATACTCTAGGATGTCATTATTAATAAGCCCAATGACCTGGACACCTACTAATCAGTTTGAAGTTGCTGGATGAGCTATTGGAACTATCCTTAAAAAGATGTTTTTCCTGTCAAGAAGGGGCTGACACCCCTGGATCATAAAGCTTGCAAAGATTTAAAAAAAAAAATCATTGTCCCAGATTATTTTGGGTCACTGCTGGGATACATGTACCTTCTCTTTACCTACCCATTTCTCAGCAGAGCTCAAAGGCTTAAGAAAATTGCCATTCCTGTATATTTGTTAGTATTGAGGCAGGGCACTATGGAAGGTTCTAAGATTCCATTCAGAGTAGATATAAGAAAGAAATTTTTTACAATGAGGGTGGTGAAACACTGGCACAGGTTGCCCAGAGAGGTGGTAGATGCCCCATCCCTGGAAACAGGTTGGTCAGGTCAAGGTCAGGTTGCACGGGGCTCTGAGTAACCTGGTCTAGTTGAAGATGTCCCTGCTTATTGTAGGGAGTTGGACTAGAAGACCTTTAAATGTCCCTCCCAACGCAAACTATTCTATGATTCTATGATTCTGTGATTATTTACAGTGAGAAACTGAATTGTGCTAGTAGAAGCACTATGAACATTAATTTATATTGTGATCCTTCTTCCCATTCTGAAAGATGCAGTCAGCTTTTCTGATTTTTGGCTAAAGAGCTCTGAAACATGGTAACAAGCTCAATTTATGTACTACATAGCTACGTCTAAGAGCTTTTGATGGATTTTTGGTGGCGGATCATCAACCTACACTTAGGGCAGAACTCCAGCTCTGAGGAAGCCCTTAGGTCTTGCATTACTTATGAATCCCAAGCCACTGAGAAAGATCTAGAAAGTTGTTTTCAAAGACAGTGCTGGATAATTGGAAAAAGATATGGATTCCTGTTAAAGTTCACTAGTACTTTATCATCTGAGGCTATGTGGTACACTCTTGTGGAGAAATAGGGATAGCGATTTCCTTGGATTTTGTACTACTGCTTCCAACCTAAAAACCTGGCTGGAATTAAGCAAAGATCTGGAATGAATACTAAGCCACTGAAATGTCTTTTCATTTATTTCAACAAAGTTGTCTTTGCTCAGTTCTTCACAAAAACACAGTTTGCATTTATAGACTACTCGTAAAGAGCCAATGTTTCTGAACAAACTCTATGAAGAAAAGGCTTCAACCATAAAAAAATTTAAAAGAAATTTGAATGTGTTTTCAGATTAATGTAGTCTATCTAAAAGAAATGCTGCAAATATTACCTACATACTCAATTTGTTCCAAGTCTAATAATGATTTTATCCCATATACTTACTGCAGTCTCAACACTATCTCTACATTAATGTCCTCTACAAGGACATTATTTGGTTTTCATTAGCTTAACATATGACAGGTACAGAGTTGACAAGGTGATCATGATACAAAGTAGAATTATGTTTTTATGTGGGCGAAGTGTATCCCTGCATGGATCAGGAACTTCATGTCAGTGAATACAATGGTGACACTTGAGCAGCAAGTCACAATAACTGACTAAAACATCTTAAAAAGTTTTCCAGAACGCATATGGTCATGATTTGCACTGATCAGCTAGGTAGCAAGAATTAGTATAAGGACAGCCACATGGAGAAGACTGTGAGATGCAAAATAGCATGTAAATGGAGAAAATCATGGCTGCGAGTCAAGAAAAGAAAAGAAAAAAAAGCTTTACCCCTTTTTGTATTTATATAGATAACTGTTCACACAAGAGAATAACAAGTGTTTTCTAAGATTAACTTAAGGATAAAACTGATGTATGATGCTAAACCAAACTCTTCATGATTGGGAATCTCTTCTTCAGTGACTGAGTACTGCTTACATTTCCCTTAGAACAGTATTAGAACAAAGTTCGGGTTTTTTTCATGATACAGGCTAAAAATCAGAATTACTTGATCTCATACATGTCAAAGTTTATAACAGAATACATAAGGGTAAATTATAACAACAAAAATAAATCAACAGTTAGTTAATGTAATCTTATCTAAAACTATCATGGTAAAGGATGATATATGGAAAGATATGCCATATTTTGGTTCTCATATTCCTGACTTGATATTTTGATGTCACCAGGCATAATTACTCTAACCAGATTTAGCTGTATCTCTAAATAAAATGTTAACTTTACAAGAGATCATAAGCAATATTGAAGGGTTAAGTCTTGACAAAAGGCCAGGTATGAATGATTGATATGAGGAATATTATATACTGAGATTTTGCATGTGTGTGTGTGCACATGTGTTTACATGTGCTCACGTGTTTGTGTGGTTCAGAAATCTTGCACAGGAAACAGAATACAGGTCTATCTCCTAATCCAACTCCTCTGAAAATCATTGCATTTACAGAATTTATTATGTACAGAATTTATTATTATTATTTCAAATGCAGCATTGAAAAGAATATTATATAAACAGACTTGGGTAGATTGCAGAAACCTGCTAAATATCAATTCTATTAAGGCAAAGCTTCAAATTCAAATAAATTTAATTATGATTTTTTTTCTTTCTGTTGCCATCGTTTTGCTTATTTACCTGCATTTAACAAAATGTGCTGCAGTGAAAAAAATAACTGCCTTTTCTTTATGGCATTCATAATTCAGAAAGGTTGTTTGAAGCAACTGTACATGTAATGGGTTATATGAATTAATGATAAACTGTATTGAAATATATTAACTTCAGTATCATTTTCAATTAGAAGCTGAAGGTTATGATAATTGAAGTATATGGTTGTTGGAAGTAAAAATGGACACTTATGATATACAAGTTAGTAACATACTAAGGGAAGGGTTTTTTCCTGTAAGGTGCCATTTTATTTAAAGTTTTGCCATTTATTGTATTAGTTTCTAATTCGCATTCAAGAATACATGCTCACACAGCGTCTGGTGACATCTGAGGTGGGAGTTGACTACCCCCTTTTGAGGAGAATGGTGCTCTCTGCTGTGTCATCACAATGTGATCTGGATGGGTAAAACACTCTGCAAACAGTTATCTTTGAGCTGCGTATGACAGTGAGATGGCAGCTGACACTTGAAGATGCAAAGAAGCAGGAACCAGAGAGCGCTTCTCTGACTAACCTATAAACCGTGATTATGGAGAAAGCTGTTTTGGAGTCAGGTGGTATAACAGACTAGTAAAGGGATTTAAGCTCCTCAAAGTGTGATAGATACCTGCCATAAACTTTCTAGATCATGTTGCCTTGGGGAAAAAGCCCTGGGGTAGGAATTTCCCAAAATAGAAAAGTCAGGTGACTGAGAATAAGAAAAGACTTAAATTAATTCGATTTTTCTCAGGTCTTGAAGAGAGAAAGGCCACATCTTTTCTGCAAAATGAGAGAGGCCATGAACTGGCTATGAAGCTAAGTGGCAAACGATGATTCATACCCACACTCCTAAAATCTCTCCCAAAACATGGTAGAAACATTTGAATTGCCTATCCAGGACAAACCCTGAATACACAGACATTGTCTGGGACATGGCTAGTTGCCACAGAGGCCAGAAATGTACCAGAAAGCAAATCCAAAGGCAGGGTAAGACGTAGCATGTTAGAATTCTTCTAGAGTAAGCTGATTATATGAAGTTTGTTGCTGTCTGGCTTCAAAGAAATAAAAAATCTGAGGGGATTACTCTTGAGAAGCATCTCTTACTTTACATCATTTATTCCTTCTCTAAATGAGGAACACATCTTTTAAGTCTGAAAAACATTCTACTTCCTTTTTATCTTAGTCTGATCCTGCAAACAGAGCATAGTGACAAAAGAAGTGAATCCAGACTTGCAGTAGGTTCAGATTTCCTGCATTCTTTTCTTTGCTAAGTTTATGCCATTTTTCATTTTTGTAGCTTACCCTTATGCATTACGTCATAATTCATTCATAAAAATCCCTTCCAGTTAAACATCAAAGGGTACTTTAGGCTAAAGAATGTGTGTTTAATGGATCATATATTTAGATCCAACTGCAGTTATTGGGAAGCTCATGATTAAAAATAACAGCATAATCTTCTGTTTTGGTTTGTGAACTGGTCTCTTGTCTGTTTCAACAATGACATGTTGATTCACAGCCTCAAGACAGACTGTGATGTTGTACCCTACTAAGGAGGAGTAGTTGGTTAGTTCTCCCAGCAGCAGAATAACATTGAATGCGTGGGACCCGAGACAAAGACTATGATACAGCATAACGTAGATAATTTTGTGTGGGCTGGAAAAGATTGAACTCAAGAGACATTTGTGTTTCTGGACCAAGACAATAATTAGTAATTGTCTACAAGAAAAAGTCAAACTGGGATTGCAATTGTTATGACGGAAATACCAAGTGTGTTTTTAGAAAGCTTATTTTCATCCAGGCCATTTGGCAATTCAGAACAGTTTGGAGCAAAGCTGTTTTAATACCTGGGATCAGTATAAATAGTAGATGCTGGAAGGAAATGTTGTCTCAGTTGACCAATGCTTTTATTTTATTTAGCTTAGTTTAGTTTAGTTTCTTGCAGTATTTCATTCAAAGTGCAAGTCAGATGTAACCTCTTTGGGTACATTCCTATTCCTGCCAGCCGCGAAGAAACAAGAAAGATCTTCTCCGTAGCAGCCAGAGTAGTTATTGAGAGACTGTCACTCAGTTGCTATGCTCCCAATTCTAAAAGGTGGGAGGGAAGGCTTTCACGAATCAGACAGTGAAACACCACACTGGAAGAAAAGAAAGAAAAGAAAGGCAGAATAAATGAACTACAGGGAAAAAGGAAAAGAGAATTTGCGAAACTTCTTCAGAAAGTCTCTGCCTCAGAATTATTTGGAAATGGGAGCTCAGGGGACAGGGAATCATCCTTTCTAAGCTGCTGGGAAACACACAGACCTCTCAGAGGAAAATAAGTTACAAAGCTGGGAAAAGTCACTAGCAATATATCGGTCTGTTTTCCCTCTCTCACTCCTACTTTCTCCCCATTTCCGATGATTTAAAGTGAGCCGTGATTAGCCTGGTGACCCTGGTGGATGATTTCCCTGAAGAGAAAGTAAACTACAATATTTAAATGTAGCATTTGATATAAGTGCAAGCCAAGCCTCACCTTTTTATGGCTGGAAAAGAAGGAAACACAAGAGACTTATGATTTCTCTGTAACGGGTGTGCTAATAGCCATATTGGCTGGTGTCTGAGTGTGCCTGAGACAGGCCTCAGCATTTTTCTGGTGTGAAGGAAGAAATCACAAGAGACGTTCTTTTTCCCTGTCATAACGAGGTGTTTGTTACTTGATCTCAGGAGTGGATAGAATTGTGTATCCTCTTTTTTTCCCCTCTTGCATGCACTGAGCGTTTGATCTCTCTTCACTGAACTGTGTTCTTTAAATTTTATTCTGGTGTCCGTTGAAAGCTAGAAGAAAGCAAAAAGACTTTTAGCTGAATACTAGCTATACTGGACAAGTTGTAGTTTTGTGCTCCACAAAAATTAATTGCCAGCAGTCCTCAATATACTTCTGAATTATGAAAAATGAAGAGAAGTATTTAGAAACGTAGGGCTTGCCATACTGGTTCTGGCTTGAGATCCATGTTATCTAGTATGTTTTCTCTGGGAGTGGCCAGAAGTTAATTAAAGTAGTGTTTTTACAGAAAATTTAAACATGTGATTCCCTGCTCTGTTGCCAATATAACATCAATTTTGGCAGATGAAATACATGGCATCTGTTTATAGGCAAGCAAAAGGAGCTTTATGGAGGAAACTAAAATAATATGTCTTTGGCTTTGTTCGTGTAAAGTAATTAATGGCTAATTGTAAGCAGATACTACATTTAAATACTGGGTTACATCCTAAGCTGATGTAAATCTTATAGCTCCATTGCTATCAGCAGGGTTATTCTGAGTGACATATGCTAACGGTGTGATTCATAGTTAGAAAGACCGATTGCGATAACAGAAATTCCAATTCAGAGTTAACTTTTCTTCACTTTTTCGCTCTTTTGAAGTCTATTTTAATGTCCTTTTCTCTCCCAATTCAAAAAGTTATACTTCATTTGAATTTATAAAGCAAGCTAAACAGAAGCTTAATCTTGGTCTGATTCTCTGCTGTCCTGTACCCTTTGTAGCCACTTCAGAATAAATGTGAAAGGTTTCTACTTGTATTTAGTGGCATTTGGTATTCATTTCACCCAAGTATAAATGACAAAAAGGATAGAGGGCAACATATGATAGAAGTACAAAGCCCCAGTAGAACCAAAGGAAAGCAGTGGCTGTTTCTGTTCATGATTCTTTGATGGAAGTAGATTCATCGCAAAAAATAGATATGTGTTTTGTGAAAAAGAGGTGCACAGTATGTTCCACGCTATGTCAGAATTCTCTCTATATAGGGTTGTTTACAACAGATAACCAAAAGAGGCATAAAACTGTATCAGCCTTGCATGTAAAATCTCAATGGTAATTACATGTAAATTAGTATATACTGCCATTCAAATTATGCGTCTAAAAGTCAGACTGGCTTCAAAATCCAGAAAAGCAGAGTTGTTCACAGTATAACCTCAAGTGGTTGAATACTTTTAACAAGACTTTTAACTGTATTTATGTTACATCTGACTTTAAACATACTTTCTAGCAATGCCACACAGAAAATCCCCACCAAAATATGAGATACAAATATTCACGTAGATGAGACACAAAGTTAACTTTTGAGTTCTTGGTGTCTTAAGCAGATTATGGTTTTTATCAAGGCTGAGGATTTCTAGCAAAACAAGCTATTTATCTGTCGCCAGCTTTCAAACTATAATTTTTTATTGCTTTTTGCATTGTGTACCAAGCATATCAGATATTCCACCACATGCTAACACTACGAATGGGTTATTTCAAACCTGTGAAGATACGTATACTTTGCCAAAGGAAGAGAGAATGTTGCTGGTAAAAGACTCAGCAAATATGGAGAACGTTTTTTATGGAGAACGAAGAAAAGTTAATTAACAAACCATATGGGAGCAAATAGGAAAGAAAAAAGATTCTGTGCTAACATGAAGAGAGCAGACTGAATAAAGGAAGTCATATGTGCATTCCAGAGGAGGAATAAGGGCAATATCTTTTCACTCAGAAAGCACCTCTGAGTCTGATACAATAACTCTGGTAATAATATCTTAAAGACTTATGATCAAATCCAAAACAGCGTTAGGCTTTTGCATTGAAAAGTGTGATCTAGACAAACTTTCCTCAGTAACTCCCTGATGAAGGAAGCCCTCTGTCAACTGAGTTCCCCCTGCACCTGCAGCTCAACTCTATATACATTACCAGGGCTGCCTGGCCTCAAAAGCTGGTTTCCTAGCATTCACCTGAATCTGGCTGGAACTAAACCAAAACCTCTAAATCAAACTCAGTCTGGTCACTTGAGAAAACATCGTCAATATCCATGACATTACGCTCTGCAATTGAAAGATCACAGAAAAAAGGATTCTTCTCAGCAAATTACAAAAGAGAGGGGAATATATGTCATTGCATAGCTAATATGAGCAAGCTGCTGCTAGAGGATCAGCATGCAAGAAGGGCTGTGATGCCCCATCCAGTTAGAGCACTCTCACCAGAGCTGGGGCATCTAGCATCAACGATGTTGTAATAGTGTTCAGCTCAGGTACAAGAGTGCTTGAGTCTGGTTCCTGCTGCCAAGGGTGTGGGGGTTTGTTGTTGTTGTTGGTTTTATTGTGTATGTTGTTTTATTTGTTTGTTTGTTTGTTGTGGATTTTTTGTTTGGTTTTGTTTGTTTGTTTTCTGTTTTAAATTAATGCAATGTCTAATTCAGAAAAAAAGCAGGGAACTAGGAGGTGGGAGATCTGAGTATCCTTAGGCTGAATCAGGAACTAAACCCAGATTTTTTACTTTCTGGACAAAAGGTCTAAAAACCAAACTAGTATATAAGAAAGGTTTCTGCAAAGCTGCATTTTAAGTGAAGGAGACAATAATAAGTAGGGGTTTCTTTTATTTTTTTTTTTACAATCCCTCAAATGCCTATCCTCAGGAGTAACTTGAACACTTAGACACAGCTTCTCACATGTGACTAGGATCCCAACTACCTTTGATTAATTTCCACTAAGTCCTTAAATACTTTTGAGGGCTAAAGACTGAAGATCCCAGGTCCTATTAAAAGTCAGTGCAATGTAGCTTCCTGAATATGCATCAGTTCAGTAGGAGGGATTGCTGTTCCCCATCAGAGACACCCAAGCCTTCCACGTGTTCATTCCTTACAAGTGACAAGTGAATTTCAGCACAAAGATTCACCTGGAAACACAGACAGCATTTGCAGTATTATATTACAGCAATTACTGAAAAGACTTAGTGAGTCATATGGTACTCATTTATGGTGTTGTTACCTATGTGGCTATGGAAAGGAGCTCATATAAATATTTAATGTATACCATTAACTAAACCTATAGAAACTCTATAAAGCATATGTTTTACCTGATTCCATTATGAGTAATTAGAGTAGTGCCTAGCAACCATAATTGAAATCAGGTCTTGTTTGTATGAAGCAATGTGCAAGCATATAATAAGAGATGGTCCTGACCTCAAAAGAAATGATAGAAGGCATTATGTATCAGCATTCTTGCCATATATAATGTCTTACACAAACTTCTCAAGGGCCTCTTTGAAATGTCAAGAAAGACAGAAGAGGGTATTTTAGAATTTTTAAAACTATTCTATCCTATGCCAAACCTTAGCTGGGGCATAATTAAAGTAAGTTCTGCTCCATGATATTTATGAGTTAAGTGCAAAGTTTAATGTTAATATTCTCTGGCACATTCACGCAAGGCAAAAATGTATTCATTTGCAGCTGTGTCTATGGAATATTTAAGTCAGATCTCTTTTTGGAGCCTGAAATTGTCTTTGAGACAGTGCACTGAAAAAGTGTTTTGGATTGTGCTGGTTTCGGCTGGGATAGAGTTAATTTTCTTCCTAGTAGCTGGTATAGTGCTGTGTTCTGGATTTAACATGAGAATGATGTGATAACACACTGATGGTTTAGTTGTTGCTAAGCAGTGTTTATACTAAGTCAAGGACTTTTTAGCTTCCTATACTCTGCCAGTGAGGAGGTGCACAAGAAGCTGGGAGGGAGCATAGCCAGGACAGCTGACCCAAACAGGCCAAAGGGCTATTCCATACCATATGACATCATGCTCAGTATATAACCTGGGGGCAGCTGGCTGGGGGACCGCTGCTCGGGGACAGGCTGAGCATTGATTGGCAGGTGGTGAGCAGTTGCATCACTTGGTTTTTTTTCCTGGGTTTGTTTCTCTCTCTCTCTCTCATTTTTTTCCTTTTCATTATTATTATTAATTATTATTATTATTATTATTATTATTATTATTATTATTAAATTATTAAACTATTCTTAGCTCAACCCACAAGTTTTCTTACTCTTGCTTTTCAGTTTCTCTCCCCTGTCCCACCAGGGAGGGAGGGTGAGCGAGCGGCTGTGTGGTGCTTAGCTGCCGACTGGAGATAAACCACGACATGGATACAGTGGTCAACAACCCATTTGATGTAATCTGTAGCATCTTTGTGCAAATGTTTGCAGTCAGTAGCTTAATGTTCCAAATCTTCAGGAACTATTCGGGGAACATCAGATTTACTTCCTGGAAACATTACTACAGGAGAAACTCATCTAGTGTTGAAGCAAAAAACCCAGGTCAGATTAATTTTTAAGTTCAAAGGCACATAGAATATTTTGCAATTCCAGATCAGCTCTGAAATTGTATCACAAAGTCCCCCAAAACTTTGATATAGGGAAAATTTCTCTTGGTGTGGTTTGGAAGGGAAATGAAAATTCCTGTGCTTTTTTTTTTCTTCTTACCACCTAATTCAACCATGCATGTTAGAAGGAAATAAACATTTGCTACTGTAGGATCAAAGATGAGACAGAAAATACATGAATGTTTAAATGACATATTGAGGGAGCATGAGGGAAGAAAGCTTTGAAAAACTAGGGCAGATAGATACTCACTTTGGGAACTGCTGTGAGTGTTGCTCAGTCAATGTCTCAAAGGGCAGGGGTCTAGTTGGGAAGTTCTGTAGAAAGGTCAGAGCAGAAGCCATTCCTGCCCAGAGCAATTGCTGGAGGAGGTATCACATCGTGTGGCTGGAGTGCTCTAGCCCCCTCCTGTGCCCCTGGGTATAGTACCATGCTTGGGCAGCCACCCAGCACAGCCCAGGGGGAGTGAGAAATGACTTTTCATTAGGCCAGCAAGGCGCTTCTCATCCAGCCAACACCCAGAGACTGCAAGATGCAGAGCCTAAGCTACTGGTAAACTGGGAACAGAAGCACATGTATGTGCAATTCACATCCCTGTCAGGTTTTGCTAAGCTGTGGGATGGGGAAACACTGTGCTGTACAGCTAGCATTCAAAAAAGTTTATAGCCTGTGTATTTAAAGAGCAAGGACAAGGCACAGCACGGGTTGCAGAAAGATTACAAAGGCAAAATCCTCACTAGTGCTTCTCTGTACTGCTCTGCAGTGTCTGTGCAGCAGTTCTTTTTGTCCGTCTCCAGTGTTAAGATATCACATGCTGCACCATCAGGAAGGGGGCAGGAAACCTGCAAGCCACATAATTGGGAAGAATCTGATCATCCTGGGTCTCTGTGTTTCTCCCATCTTGGCATCTATTGAAACTTGGAGGCTTGTAAGAAGGCCTGGGGTTAAAGAGACATACGGGTGCCACTGTGTCTCCTTGAGTCTGAACTGCAGCTTTCACAGCAGAACAGAGCTCAGAGGAGAAGAATTTATCCTGCTGAAGTGGATTTTTCAGTTTAGGTTGAGCACCAGTTGAGTGCCCCCTAATTTGAAGTCTTAAACGAACTAGTTTGAGTATGCTGAGTATATGTGCACTCTGCTATTGTAACCTCCTGGGAGGGTAATTCGGGAAGATAAGTGTATCACAATTGTGTAATTCTGTCTCATTTTTACTCAATTTAGGTAAATGCTGATCTAATTCTTCTGAATGTCATAAGTATTTAAAAATGCTGAGTGGCACATAAAAATAGTTTTTAAGGCCCAATTACAGATAAGACTTTCACCTCATTTAAAGATCAAAATTTAAACATATAATTAATCTTAAATTAAATTTTACTGAATATGGTTGTCTTGCTGGATAGGTGTCTAAATGACTTGACTGTGGAGTCAGGCGATTAATTCCTTCACATGCTGCAGCATAACTTATGCTGGCAGCAGTGCTTCCAGACCAGTGGTGGGAGGCAAGATCAGTACCACAGGTACCAACGCGGCACCGTTTCAAGACGAGCAGCAGAAACACAACCTAGGAGTGCTCCAGATAGGAATGCCAGGGAGTATCAAGTGCAGACAGTACACTTTGATCTTGTAACATTGAAGAGTAGTAATGCAAGCCACTTCCCAGGGTAAGAACAGAGTATGCAACTTGGCAGAACCAATAAAGAGTAAAATGCATTTGGAGACAAGGAATTCACAGGAAGTTGTAGTCCAGCAGGTTTGAAAGAAATTATTTCTGTCTGAGGTATCCCGAAGGAAAGGCAATCTCATGTGGAATTTCTGGACCCAGAAGTCAATGGTGAGGTGGCTACTGATTGTATTGGCCTCTGTCTGAGAACCTAGGAATAGTATTCGCTCAAAATAAACAAAAAGCTGCTTAGAAGCTTATACACCTTAACTGCAATAGTTAAAGGACCTAAAATAATAATAGGAGAAGAATAAACATGAAAATAACTCCCATTCCCTCTGAAGTACCACATTTTTTGTCTTGAAAAGTCAGCTTTTTCTACATATACTAAAATGTTGAATAGCAAGAAGAAATTCAACACAGAAATATAATAAATAGGAAGTCAGTTAGTGCTAGACTACAAATCGTGACAGAATTTGAAGGCAGCAATGACACCTCCACCAGGGCTGTAAAGTGAAGTCTTTATTTAAGATTCTAAGTTGAGGCAGCAAAAACAAATGCATGACAAAGTCCAATCAAACAATATCACTAAAGAATGTTTATTATAAAACCAAAATATCAGGATAAGTGGCTCAACTTTACAGAGACTCTTTTTTTTTTCTTATTAGTTTTTTCCTTCTGTAAGATTAATATGCTGCTAGCACTTATTACTTTTCCAGACCCAGGTGGATTACTGGTATGCTTTGTTAAGCCTTATTTGTATTGTATTTTCATATAAAGCTTGAGTAAAACTGAGAAGTGAAGACTGCAGACAAATCTATAAATTGGTGTCCACTGCTGATGTTCTTGGAACTATGACCTTAATAGTGGCCAGCTACAACAATTATAATTGCTCTTTTTATTAGCTCTGCTATTCTCATTTTGCACCTACGGCACTGCCAGGCCTTCCAAGTCATCAGGAAATTGAGGAAGAAATGCACATTGGAGTCAATTAGAGCTTTTTGGCACATGTTTCTAGATACATGTACTTCTTAAGCTGGGATTTGGGTTATTTTTCAGGCAAAGAAATTGAAAACTGAAAAGAAAAAAATAATAATTGAACCTCTCTAGAACAGACAGGAATATTCAGTGAGAAGAGTGAGAAGAAGTCAAAAGGTCACCGTGAAAAGAAGTGAGATAGAAACAAAAAAAAAAGGACGGACATGGAAGGTCACAATAAAAGAAGTTTCAATACAATTGCAATATGTTAGCAAAGGGAGTTTGTTAGCATCAACGCCCAGTCTCTCAGCAGCTCAGTAACTGTGAAGCTCATAGGAGATCTGTATGAATTCATTCCTTCAGCTATGTGCTGTGTAATCTTGGTGGTTTATTTTCCATGAATGCCAAGACAAACTTTATGAATAACGATGGCAGTTTAAAAGCCCATCTGGTCAAAAGATAAAAAAGATGTGTTATGTTGAGTGTTAGTGTACACTAACCCATTCAGAGAAGGCATGTATTGTTACTGCTCTGTGCTTACATACTCATTCTTTATTATAGTTATGGCCAAGCTTTTTCTAGGAAATACAACTTTCTGCCACACTTACACTTCAAATTTACTCAGAACTGAGCAGCAGGTATCCCAGAAAAGATGCATATGCAACTCTGCTGATAACTTCCCTCCACTGTAGCCATCTATAAATCAGTGCATAAATTTTATTCTCATTTATTAACTACCCAGTTTCCATAAAGACCTTTAATAAAGGTCTGATAAATGACTTTTGGACACTCAAGTAAGCTATATAAACTGAGTTTTCCTTATAAGCACTAATGTTGACCTCTTTGAAGAATGACAACACATTTTTGAGGTAGGACTGTCAAAAACAAATGAGAAAGACTGTGCTCATGATTGCCAAGGAAATTATATTTTTCTGTGTCCAGGATTTCTAATTTTACTATAAAACTTAATATTTGTCAGAGGTTTATTTGAATTGGAACTTGCTAACCTTCTTCATAATCCTTTTTTATTAATGTTATTTAATTCTATTTCTGTTTAATAATCATGCAGTAAAAATTTGCTTCCAGATTTCAAGTGCAATGTATGAGGAATATATTTTAGGATAAATTTCCATGGTTTTCTTTCCATGTATTTAATTTCCATGATAATAGCCTCTTCTCACTATGTTTTAGTAAAGAACCGTATGAGTAATGTAACTTCAATTTCTATTATGTTTTTCCAACAATAAGAAATTAGTTTTGAACCTAAACAAAGCATTGTTTACAACATTTAAGTAACACCAGTTGACACACTTGTCATCATTATTTCTGTTGATGAATCTGAGGATTATAACTCCTATTAAAATCACACTAATTTAACAAGCTACAGCTAAAGCTTAAAGCTTGCAAAAGGAGTGTGTGCCATAATTTAACCTAAGGTTTGCTATTAATAGTGATGGAATGTGTGATATGCAATGACCCATTAATTGCCACTGGTTCTTTTTTCCTTGAACACATTAGTTAACATTTTTTTTCCAGAAAATTGGCTTTTTTTTGACTGGATTTTGACATAATATATAATGACAGTTTCATAGCACATTTGGAAGCTGCTATTGATTTTTAAGGTCATTGCCACAGGGATGTTCCATATTTTCCAATACTTGATAATGCTATTAATAATGTGAATATTGTGATATTTGTGTATTTTAGTACAGTGTTGCTTTAACATACAGGAGGAAAATATTTTTTCCTCTCTCTGTTATTCATCTTCAAAAGGAATGACCTGCATTTGTCCATTTTTGGATGTCATTTCTGCATCTTAACTTTTTTTCATCAAGGCATCATGGTTGAAATTCTGGGCTACTTTATGCTAGCAAGAAATCATCCCCTGACTTTGATGGAGTGGGTCATATAATTGATGGAGCATTTCGATAATTTATCATATGTGCTTTTTTCAGGTGTCTATTTATATGAAATAAGTCCTAAGAAGAATTTAAATGCTTTTTTTTTTTTTTTTCCCCCAGAAAAGAGCCCTAATCTAGGGTAGCTTCACAGGCGCTATCACTTTGAATAGAAACAACATCAATGATAGCTGTCATAGGTATTACACAAATTAAACTATTGCAAATCTGGAAAGGTCCTGTGGGCATTTCAAAGAAAAAGAAAGAACTACATTTTTTTCCTGACAATAATCCAATGCTGAGAAATTTAATTTGATTTATATAGAAGATATTGCTTTCAAATGTGAAGTTGAACTGCTCCATATTTTCCAGAGAGAAAAACTGCCTTCAAATAAGGTGAAACTGAATGACATATTCCAAGTACTTCATCTCAAGGACTTGAGATAGGAGCAGAAAATAATAAGACACTGTATTGTAAATAAAGACAGCAGATGAGATGCCATTTAAAAAAGGAGTGTATCAAAACACTATACCATTATGTATAGTGACCACAGTGTCATATTGTTCTAATTTTTATTGCATATTCTAATATGCCCATCTAAATTGCAGGCTTATTTTAATGGACTTTTATTTCAAGTGCTGTGAACATCAGAACCAAGTATTTGTTATTAACTGGATACTTTTAATCATAGAATTTAATTTACTGCTAATAGTAAGAGTTTCTGAAAATATTGTTATTGTAGTTGTGCTGGAATAAAAAGAGGGATTCATATTCCTCTTACTGATTCTCTTTTTCAGAGGTTGTCTTATAATGATAAGATTCAAGGTATTATTCTTGTGCTTGAATGCTTATTACACAGAATTTCTCCGTCTAGCTGAAATTTCTGAAGTTGATTATCAGAAACGGAGCTGTCTGATTTCACTAGTGACTTCTGGGAGGGAAAGAAACTTGGCTAAGGTGCAGAATTTACTGTCTCTGAGAGAATAATTTGAAAGGCCACTTGAGACCTTTGCTGCTGCCTGAAGACAGTCTTCCATGTTTATCACCAGTTACAAGGACTGGAGAGAAGATTAACGTAGATTCTCCCATCTGCTCTTTCCTCTTTGAACTGCAAAAGCAATTCACGGCCATGTTGTCCCAGAGCTTTATAGCTCCTTGCTTAATCCTAAACTTCTTGATTTCCCACTGGATCATTAATTTTCCAGGCAAGGAAACTCTATAAAAAGATGGTACTGGCTCACACTCAAGGTTAGGCAGTGTGGATTTCACAGGGTAAATGTAGGTGATGCTGAAGACTGAAGCTCACCCTCCACACACCTAACAAGGACAACAGCAGCACAGCCAAGAGAGCAGAGGCTGTCCACAGATCCCCTAATATTTCCGTGTTCAGTGTTTACGTTAGGGACAAAGAAAGGTGCTTTAGCTCCCTTCCAACATGTGTCTGCTAACCGGTCTGGATGGAAGATCAGAGACACACAACAGGCAACACCCTGGCCTGCTGAGTTCAGCCCAACATTGCAGTAAAGAACTTCAGGTCCACTGAGGAAGAGAAGAGATTCCTGCTCTTGGCACAGTGCCAAGTCCTGTGACCTTCATTCTTGTAAACGTTTCCATTAACACCAGTGCTCTCTGACCTCTGGTAATAAATCAGTGTTAGTCTTTGCCCTGCAAAATCATTATTGCTTGCATATGTATGCCCCTGAAAAAAGACCGCTAGGTGAATCAATATATACCCAACCATGGAAATTCTTTTGAATTTTGACAGCAAACAACACATTTTTGCTTTTATATCCTGTTAGCACTAATGATTGAAAAATTACTTTCAATGACAAGAAGGGACTTCCTTGTACTGATAATAGTAACCATTCATTTTATTTAACTATTTTTATTGTTACATGAGTTTCCCATTTTTCTCAAGTGAGATTTCTACTCTGGGTCCTTAAATATATTCCACAGTTACGTGCTACCATATAGCTCCCCAGGGACTGCATTCCTATACACAAGTGACACTGTTTGCACCACCCAGGGTCTTTCTCATTTTAACTGTATCCCACGAGCGTTGATGTTGTGTCAGCATTTCCACAGGTAGCTCAATTACCAGCTATTTATAACTGAGTGGCAAAAATTCTCTGAAGATTCAGAACTGAAGGGAAGAACTTCAGGGTAGAGTTAACTGTGAGAAGTGCCAATGGAATAATGTAGCAGCTTAAACTGTTTTGAGGGAATGCACAGTGTATGTATATGTGTGTTATTTGCAGTTGCAGCCATTTCCTTATGTAGTTTTGTACTTGGAATGGGATACATGTAGTTTTGAAGTTTATGGTTGATTATAAGGTAAAACTATAGTTTAAAGATTTTGTATATTTTAGTTGGGTATTTAAATATTCTGTGTACATCTACAGTCCCTTGACTTTGAGTGACCTAAGTGAATGACAGACAAATTCTGACAGAATTTTTCTAAATATCTGTTTATGGGGAAAGGAAGGATTCAACTTCCTCAAGAGATCTTTTTTTGATCAACAGAAATTATGTGATCCAGAAGAAGGCCCCCAAGGTGGTGGGACTGGAGCACTTGCCTGTGAGGAAAGGCTGGGAGACCTGGGCTGGGTCATCCTAGGGAAGGGACAGCTTCGGCGGTACCTAACAGCCCTCCCGCACCTACGAGGGGTCATCGAGGAGACAGAGCTGGGCTCCTCCCAGCAGTGCAGGGTGGGATGGTGAGAAACAACAGGTACAAGTTACAACAGGTTCAGGCTGGGTATAAGGCTGTTTTCCCATGAGGACAGAGTGGCAGTGGAGCAGGTCACCCCAAGAGGCTGTCCCAGCTCCACCCTTGGAGAGTTTCATGCCCTGACTGGTCGAAGCCCTGAGTAGCCTGGTCTGCCGCCAGAGCTGGCCCTGCTTTGGGCAGGGGGTTGGACTAGATACCTCCTGAGGTCCCTTCCAACCTGAATGGTTCTCTGATTCTTTGTGATCTTTCAAGATAACGCATGAGTTTGTCTGTGAACAGTTATTTGGTAACTGCTGAAAATCAAAGCTTCTTATTTTCATCAGACTTTTTTTTAAAGAACAGATGTAATCAAAAGAAAATGTAATGCCTTCTCTGTGAATGTTTGCCCAAACTATATTGGAAAGCTTGAAGTGAAGTAAAGAACGTGAAGTGAAACCTTAAAAAGGCAATTGAGGTGTCAGAAAAAAACATTGTTATAATCATACGTAACATGTCCTTTTCAGGATACTAACCTAACATTTTATCTTCCAGTAATTAACAGGCAAGACCTTTAAATGAAGTAAATAGTTGTTGTGCTATTCACATTTATAGAGCTATGCCGATTTATGCAGGCAGAAGATTAGCTGAGATTTATCTAGGGCTCTTAGCTGTGACTAGTTCAGCACCAATTGTAAAGTAGCATGCAAAAAAGCACAACAAATTCCATGATGGGATTTTTTAATGACTCAAATATATCCAAACATCTTCTGATAAAAATGGTACAGAATATTGCCCTGATAACTTTTTCTATTTTTTTCCCAAATCTTTTTTTCTTAACTTGCATTTCTGATAGCATATCTACTCATTTATTCAAAGAGAGCAGCATTTTTTACTTATTTGTCTGTCATTTCTATGAAGTCTGTTTTAGGACCAGAACCATTTTGACTGAAGGGTGCTATACAGAAACAAAAGTTTACTGAAGTAAATGTGAATACACTTGAATACTCAATGCCTTTAAAATTAAATCTTGACACCATTAAAGTGAATGGTCAAACAGAAGTTGAACCAAGTCGGGCCAACATGGGCCCCACATACTGTGTGGGTTTGGATCACTTGGTCTGAGAAATTAAATACAGGGGTTGTTTGTGGGGGCCCTGTGATATATTTATTTCTTTTCTCAGTCTCTTATCATGACATTCAAGCTTTTTTCCTGAGGAGCAGACCAAATTTTCAAAAACTTGGGAGTTCCTAGCACACCCTTGACTAATTTGATTACCAGTATTTCACCTTGAGCTGATGAGGGCAGAGGCAGTTATAATGGAAGGATAGGTAACGTATGAAATAAATTTATTTGTAGATTTAAAAAGGAGCAATTTCAAAAGGTCCAGAGGTTTTTCACTCTGATACTAGGTCATAAGGATGCAAATATTTAGGTGGGGGGGTCTGAGCCTGTAATGTGTATATACAGGTAAACTTATGTAATCTTTTAAGTGTGTTTAAATTAAGTGTGATAATTTTGTGTGAATTACCTAGCCATAGTGAAATATCTAACATTTGTTTTTCATTTACTTCTTAGCTACAATTTTAAACATTTTAGTAGCTTTTGAATTGCATGATAGAAGATTCTCTGCCCCAGCTATAGGCCACTGAACTGAGAATCAGAACTTCATGGGGATATTTTTTTTTCTCTCAATTTGCATTATTTTCCCCTGGTTATCGATTTAATATTAATCATGCCTTATAAGTTTTGCAGTCAGGGAAAAATACCCGATATAAATACTGTAAGTAGCTTAATGGACACAAGGTCCCTGTTACTGCTAGTTGGCTTGGCTTCATAGACCAAGCAGAGTTGTACTTGTTAACATTTGCTTGGTCCATCTAGTCACTGCTTGAGTGGTTATCAGGAAAAGCAAACAAAAAGCAGAGAGTTTAATTCTTCCAGGATTTAAGCTATGCTAGCTGCCATTAGGAAAAATACCAATCGCTGTCAATCCTTGTAGTATGCCATAACAACCAGCTCTTAACATTTTTTCTGTTCCCTTTATTCTTCAAGGGCTGGTACATAGATACTGAGGAGAGGCAACTTTTCCCAAAAACAAGCACAGGTCCACAGGTCCTGATCCATAATCCTCAGGGAAATGCCCATGAAATTATCAGCAACATTGCCTCTGATTTCAATGGACCTTGGATCAAGCTTAGGATAAATTTGAGATTTATTCTTAATCCCATTTCATGCTAAAACTAATGAGGAAAAAACATTCTCATATAGGACAGCAGTCTTGCTAACTTTTTTCTTTCCCTTTTGTTGTTCTAACTGTGATGTTTGAATCATCCTTAGACAAAGCAATTTGTGACATCTCTCAGTGACATTGTTGGTTAAAAATACATTTTCCAAATATTTTAGATGTGACACTGCTATCAAGTTATTATGGTAAACCACTTCCCTTAAGAAATCTGTCCTGACTGGCCTATGACTTATATCCTTGTTCAGGGACAGTGTTTTAAGTGAATTTGGACTCTAACCAGGTTGTGGTCTTCAGATTCTTCTGTAGAACTAGGCCTATTGCTACCTAGGCATTTTAATATGCCCCTGCCTGTGAAATCTAATGAGGTAGTCATAACCACTAATGCCTGCGTCTTTCCAACCTCCCAAGTAGGAAGAAAGCTCCCTTAAGGTTTTGCATAGCTAGCATTACAAAGTAACCATTGGCTAATTTATCTTTTTAGGAAGAGGGGTGAAACTCTCATGGGCAATACAAATAACTAAATTGCTCACTTTATGAGAGATCACCAAGAAACATTTCTGCCACCACTGTTTGTCATTTTGCTAACATGACCAGCAGGAAGACATAATTAGTGAATCATCAAAGTGTAATACAAATGCCTCTGTGTGTGCTTTTCTTACTTGTGAATGATACGACAAATAAAAGTTAGTTCTCTCCTACAAGAGCTTCAGGCTCTCTATTCACAGCACTGCTGCTAGCATTACCAGTGAGAGATTTGGATGACTGGGGAAGTTTAATACTGTCCGAAAATGTCCCACACTGAGAACAATTGGAATAAAGATTGGCCTCAAAGAAAAAGTTGTTTTATACTATCAGAAATACAGAGGGTGTAATGGTATCGTAAAGGCCAGTTTTTCATAGCAACTAAGGACCTGGGCGATTTACATCTTTGTGATCAGTTCTGATTTTGTGAAAGTTTATTTGATCCTTCTCAGAAAACTTCTGCAGAAGAATAGGCATATTTGACAACCATAATTCTTGATCAATGAGTTTGAACCTGGTGTTTTTGGTCACATAAGGTGGCATTTATCTCACCCAAACCTGGCTCTAAATTTGAATCAATCATCAAATGAACCTTCAACAGAGGGAAGCTCTCAGGAGACAATTTATCTGACCTCAGTGTTTTCCTGAATTTTTTTTTTTAATATATTTTTAGAGGGGCATGGTTTAGACAAATCAAGTCCTGAAACTTGTTTTTTTTCTCCATTGGTTGTGAAGAAGTCTTGAAGAGACTAGCTCAGACTCAGATGATTAGATGAGTATCATCAGCACTGTCCTTTCAGGGCAAAACAACACATTCACAGAATTTTCCATAAGGATGTTTATCAGATACAGTTTATTTTTGTCTGAAACTCTGAAGTGTTGAGTTTTGCCTTTTTGTTAACGCGTCAAAGCACTGTAGGATGTCCCAGAGTACTACAGAATGATGCAGAATGGTACTAATGCTACAGAGTTACATATAGCTGCCATTTGGATTCTGATCTCAAATGCAGAGTAGGTTTTACATCATGTGTTGACGAGTATTTTGTGTCATTCCCAGTGTATGTACAAACAAAATCTTGCTGTCTTCTTTTTGGTGGCTGCCAGCTACATTTAAATAGCTTGAAAACTGCTCACCTATTTTGATATTAAAACTTTCAAGTATCTGTTCTAAATGTGTGAAAATGTGCAGAGCATTTCCTGCAACATGCTGAGAATCACCTGCTATAAATATGAATTTGTATTTTTCCATGTGGATGGAACTATAAATGTATTCTGTTCCGCTTTTTTTAAAGATTAAAAAGACCAAAAAAATTCTTTTAATAAGAAGTGAAATGTGCACATTACTTCCAACCAAAATATGGTTTGTTTGTCCTTTTAAGAAACCACTGAATAAGCACATTTTGCCTTTTGCTCTACTGATTGAATTATTTTTTTCATGGTCTTTTTAGCTCATGCCCAGATTGCATCAGCTTCAGAACATAGCTCTAATGAAATACAGTATTGTGAAAGTGTTCTACATAGCTGTCTGTAATACATTTCCTAAATAAATACAAATTAAAATCATAAGAGTAGACTGTGCATCAAAAGCCGCCTTTCTCAGTTCTTGGCATCTGTGGGACTTGGCTGGTATTCTGTTTTGCCAGTTGAACCAAGTAAGAGTTGGTATAATGATCCTACTCAGTCTGACCAACATCTTTTGTGTATCCTTGAAGGTTTTTCTCATCGCTTATGACTTACAGTTGAACAGGGAAGAATTTTACTCTTTGCAGCCCTCAGACACTGTGCAACACAGTGCTTGGATGAATAGTTTCCTTTAATAAAAAAGATCAGTGCAATTTTTTATTCGTATTCATATCTCCCACATGAAAGCAAGAGCTCACACTGTAACTTAATGCTGTTTCCGAGCATAAGAACTCCTCTTGCTGACCAAAGCATTTATCGTATTTATTCTTCCCTACAAACACAACTTGTTGATGGGAGAGTTAAGGCTATATTGTATCCTGTCATCACGCAAAACCTTAATTTACATTGCAGGAATTAAACAAGTAGCTAGGTAGCAGAATGTAGGCTATAGGTTATAAACATCCAAATGAATGCTCTTCAACAGTTTTTTATATAAAAACTTTAATGGCTGAATGAAAATCATTTTGTCCAAATAGCCCCATGAAATGCAAACAGATATAATTAACCAACTCAAGTCACAATGACTTTAAAGTATGCCCACTCCCTGTTTTTTTTTTTCCCCAAAATAAATTCTCCCTGCTCTTGAAAAGAATTGAGCAAAGTTTGTTTCATTGCTGACTGTGGCAGTGCATTACACATTTTAGCTATGCAAACAGCTGATGGACAGTACCATATCCCTTTCTGAGACAAGGCGACCTCCCGCTGATCTTGTTGCAATGTCCTGATGGGCCAAACTCTTCTGGATTCTGGAGGTAAATGCAAGATTTCATTTACTGACACTGGCATTGTTTAATGACACAGCAGGATTTCATGGAGAAGTTTCTATGAAGCATAAATATTGAGGAAGGAGGCTGAAAGGAGTCAAATTTTAGTAAAGGAGGAGGATAGAAATGGAGATAATATCTAATTGGAGCAAGGGACAAGGCAAGAAATAGTGCCTGTCTATTTCTTCTGAATCTGACTTAATCTGAGAATCATGAGGACCATTTTTATCACCTCTGCAAATTATGGTTGGATTTGCATTTAAATTCTGTTAATATTATGGGGTTTAGGGGAATAATGCAGAAGCTGAAACTGTAAGTATGTGCATATTACCAGATGCTACGGCATAAGGAAATGGAGTGCTCTCTGGTCTTTCAGAAGAGTCTTTGCTATCCTGAGCAAACTATCTCACCTGTCCCACCCTAGATGCAAACAGTAAGGAAAAAAAAAAGGTACAACAAATATGAAGAACTGGCACTAGGTCAAAAAATGCCTAGAGCAGGATCAGAGCATGCCACACTAATTTTTAAGATGGGTTATTCAAGAAATCATTTCAGAATGGCAAACAGGGAATTAAATGGAGGAGTCCATTTTTTAAATGATTAAAACCAAATGGAGTATGATACTCTTATGAAGAGCAGCTGATGATGGGTGCTGTCAAATAAAACAGAAAACTTTTACAAAAAATAGCTTCTTAGAAATATATTGGTCAGTATACCTGTCGAGGAAGAAAGTGTCTTGTGAAAGTGAAGACAGCTCCAAGTGGGTTGGATGTTATAGTTTCTATGGGCTTGACTCAGGAGCATAGTTAAACTAGATGAGTAGATAAATCTAGTCTAGTCAAATAACAGCATGCAACTCTGTACATGACACAGTGCTTGAGCAAGTGACCTGGCGTCAAACGTATCCTTGCACTGGAAGGTTGGGAGTTCAATCCCCAGCTGGGGTTAAGGCTCAGCCTTGGCCCCCGACATGAATTTAACTGAAATCTGCTCTGTCTTCAAGGAGCTAAAAAAGTCTTGTCAGTTTGAGTAAATAATGGAAGATCAAAGCTAGCTACCTTTCTGTACTGAGGTTGCAGGGGAAGACTTATCATCATTTAGCATTATCTGACCTTTAGGTTAGATTTTCATACACAATCTGATATGACTTCAGACAAAAGGACATTTTAAATCCTTCCACTTAATAGCAAATTTGAACTTTAAAATACAATGCATTTTAGAGGTATTTTACACAGAATTTAAGTATATTCATACCTTTGTGTGATGCACAAATCAGTAACTGGAAAAATTCCTCCCTCCTTTCCTTCCCGGGCTACTATATATTTTTATTGCAGCAAATGTGGCATTTCTGTAATTTAAAGCTGTGTTCTGGAATACATTTTGTTTCATTATCATTGTACAGTAAAAATGCCTCTTCCAACTTCTATCTGAATCTTTGAAGCTAGAGAAAAGCTTTAGATTTTTGATCCACTGATAAAACACATGTTTTAATGGGTGAAGAGTCAGAAAAATACTTAACAATTCTGTAATTTCCCAGAGAGATGAAAAGACTTTGCTATGCAATATTCCCACCCAAAACACTGGAAACAAATCTGGACCAAGTCACAGAATATTCTTTTTTCTTTTTTTTCCTTCTTTACCCACACCAAGAATCCTGCTACAGCTCAGCAGTGCATCTGAAAATTCACATCTAATTTAGATGAATTCTACGGTTTCCTTTTTGTTATTTCAAGAGGAGTTTTGGCTGAGGCACTCATGGTCGCCTCTGGAATACAAGCTATCCTGTTTACTGTGTGCAAGACAGCACCTTGTCAACATACTAAATGTTAAAATAGTGCAGTTCCTTTGGTCTTGCACAGCATAACAGACTTCACAGTGCAGTGGTTAATGCAATTCATTTGTATAGCCCTGAACCCTAATCCTGGCTCCCAGAACAGTTCAAATATTTTGAAATTAAAAAATACAACTGCTTTATAAGTTGGATAGCTAAGTGCATTAGGCTACACATGCTTCTACCTTCTTTTCCATCCACCCAAGGAATCTTTCATTTGTTTCTGTGCAACATTACAGACTCGAGAACTTTTTTGAGATGCCTTTCTTCCATCATCAGGAGAGGTAAGAGCTCCAATCAACATAAGCAGGGAATTTAGTGCACCTCTGCAGTTTCCCATGAGTGCTGGGAAGGACCTTTATCCGCACCATCAACTCTTACTCTAGGTGTGTTTTTGAAGTGTGAGCCCTGATCAGTTTAAATTAAACAGTGTAGAGCTACCTTGCTGAAGTGATTACCAAGGTGTGCATGCCAAGGCAATGAAGGTACTTCCCAGCTGCTCTGCAGGAGAGAGCAGAGCAGGAGGGAGCCTGGTCCTTCCTCTGGGACCAGCGTGCACCACACTGAACAGCAAGTTCTCAGCCTGGTCTCTTTCACTCCCAGTACTCTGTCCGAGCAGCATAAGCTGTTTACTTTCTCAGCATTGATATGCTTGAAGGCTTTAGTAATTACTTGTCAATTCTTCTACTGTCTTGAAAATTGCAATGATTTTTTAAATTTTTTTTTGCCCAGTGCCGCTTGTTTTAAAAACTTTCCACTGCTTCCCAGCTGAGGGTCTTTCCAGGCTAGCTGAATCTCATATCTTCCCTTCATCACCTAGCTTATGACTCCACAGAGAGCACTTTTTGGCTGCCACATTTTGAAGAGTTTCATGTGTAACAGCACATTCTTGTGCAATATTGCTCAAAATCTCAATGTTTAATGAACACTGTTAAATGAACTGGCCTATGTACATCCTGCTAGGTTTTTGGACATAGGGAAAGCAAATAACTGAAATAATATGGAAAAGAAAATCTCCCAAGCACAGATCATGGAAGCCAGCTCCAATATATTCAATAGCAAAATACTTGGTTTCACACTGTATCTGCCCAGCCAAAAATTCTGTTTATGAGCATGCCTGTAGCACTTCAGGGTTTGTGATCTGGAGTTAGGTCTGAACTCTGTGGTACGAAAAAAACAACATAAAAACCCTAAAGAAAAACAATATTTTTTCCTTTTAATTATTTTCACATTTTAAAGCTGTAAGGTGATTGAAAAATACACCTTACTATTTCAGCATAAAAAAGAAAGAAAATAGACATCCTAAACAAGGCAGATGTTTCTGTACTGCAAAGTATATATGTATCATATAAAATCTTTGATCAATCTAATTCCTGGAATATTTTTAGAAACCTATCTTTAATATAATATATTAAATAATAGAACACATTTTATAATTTATTACTGTTTTTATTTTCTATTTCTAAACAGATAGTTGAATAATCTTGAAAGGAAAACTCATATCATTCCTTGGTCTTGCTTGTTCTGGCTTACTAGGATAAAATACAATAAACAAGTATGTTTTAAAAACTTATCCTAATTTCCTCTTCTTTTCTCAAAAAAACACTCCTATAGTTTAATGAGAATAAAATTAGATCCATTCTGCAAAAATCATATACACATGCTTAATGTTCTGCACATGACTAGTTTCAATGAAGTTAATGGATTTTAGTTGTTATGGGAGGTAAGAGAGAATTCATTATATGAGAAGGCTTCCTCTGTTTAGAGGAAATAAAATTTCAACTACATAGTCTAGAAGTAATGAGCTTACTATAAATCAGCTATTTTATTGTAATGCTATGGTTGAACAATTAAATTAAAACTAAGACCCGGAATCCACAGGAAATCAAATTTGATGAATCAGCTCTTCAGCTAGTGCAAACTCATACAGATTAAAGGAAGTCAAAGATGCAGTGTTTGAACCATATGACTCTCTAGTGAACTGTTTCTACAGCAAAATAAACTAACCTTTCCAGTTTCTTGTATATCTTGCAATTAGTACATAGTTGCATGACTGTGATATCACATTATTTATGCCTAGTATTTACATCCAGGTGATAAATGGTAGAATTGCTTGATCTGGAGCCCATGCTTGCCTTGAGTATTTCTCTTGCATGCCATTTACTAGTCTTTCCCCAAAGAGATTATTCTAATATGCAAAATTATCAGTGACTCCAAATAGCTACAGTAATTTTGAAAATACTATGAAATATATTATCTTTCTTCACATTAGAAGTCTATTAATTTCTCAACAGAATAAATCCGATCTTAAAGCTCCAGAGATTTTAAATTCATGGACAGTGACAAATATGGCCTTGAAAGCTTCTGAATTACCTAGAACACTATACTTTCATGAATAATTTTCCTTCAGACTTGCTGATGAACTCTGCCTATGTTCCACCAAATCTACATGCTTGAGGGTTGCCTATTATGAGATACTTAGTGGATCCATGTCCCCATCCAATTTCTATGAAAATCCTTCTTTTTTCCCCTTCAAAAATGAGAAACAGAACATCAGTAAGTTTGATCGTGTACAAATCATTCTTGGTAACAATATAGATTAATAACAATTCTGCATTTCTGAAAAAAAAAAAACCTTTAAGCATTTTCCTAAAAAAAAGTACTTGCCTCATTCCATCTGTAGTGATTTTAGGATAAAATACAAACATTATTTTTAAAATATTGATGGCTTCTAACATTATAAACTCAGGTGAAAGCTCATAGTATGGATTTATACTATATGACAGAGGGTTATCAGAAATATTTGGCTTTCAAGTATATCGTGTGGCTATCATCTCTGGAAATGAGGTGTATATCGTATGGATATATATGTGTGTGAACACACACAGTTATGTGCAGACTCCAAGCCTCAGCCAGATATTGTTATTGTTGGTTATGGAGAATGTTTATGAATCAAACACTTAGAATAACCACTCTTTCTGAGGTTGACCGCAGCATAAAATGGGAAGATTGATTTTCAGAGTGTTAATGCTTCTTTAGAGAAAAGCTGCAGCATATGGGGGAAGTAAAATGGTTTATAAAGAACGTGTGTATTTAGTCAGCCTGGACAGTGCCAAAGATTAGGGATCTTTGACGGCTGTTGTTTGCTTAGTTATTGATGAGAAATCGAATTAAGCTCTGCCAGAGGAATGACAGTCAACACGCAATACAGATCCCGTGTGGTGCTAAGAGTACTCCACTGTTGTGGCTCCATGAGGACAGAGGAAAGGAGGAGAGGAGAGGAGAGGAGAGGAGAGGAGAGGAGAGGAGAGGAGAGGAGAGGAGAGGAGAGGAGAGGAGAGGAGAGGGGAGGGGAGGGGAGGGGAGGGGAGGGGAGGGGAGGGGAGGGAAGGGGAGGGGAGGGGAGGGAAGGGAAGGGAAGGGAAGGGAAGGGAAGGGAAGGGAAGGGAAGGGAAGGGAAGGGAAGGGAAGGGAAGGGAAGGGAAGGGAAGGGAAGGGAAGGGAAGGGAGAGGAGAAGGAGAAGGAGAAGGAGAAGGAGAAGGAGAAGGAGAAGGAGAAGGAGAAGGAGAAGGAGAAGGAGAAGGAGAAGGAGAAGGAGAAGGAGAAGGAGAAGGAGAAGGAGAAGGAGAAGGAGAAGGAGAAGGAGAAGGAGAGGCCTCACCCAGATGACATAAGGTTAAGTTTTCTATATCCCTTGTATGAGTATTTATGGAAAAGAGGGACATCTCCCTCTGTCTTTCTACCCCAAATGGCAATCATATCCAAGGAAGTATAGGGTGACCAGTGGTACTTATTGCTCCTAAAAGTAGAAATGATTGTCCATAAGAATTGATCCCAAAATCCCCACCTAATGTCTTCACTGGTGTGGTGGTGAGTAGACAGGATAGGTCACAGGATTCTACCTCAGGGGTGATACGGTTGGAAGCTTCATGTTCAAGCAGACATGTAATGAAAGAGTGTTTCCATAGGCATATCCTTTCTTTGGTGGTCATTTGAAGGCTTTAGTAATTTTTTAGTACTCTCAATAAATACAAATGTCATCATACGTGGTATGATGGTAATTTAGAATAATGTTGCACAGTTAGAGAGGTCCTATAATTTAAACACTGGAATGAGCTCCACTAAGGCATGAGCGGAAGACTTCCAATGGATGAATCATTTTCCTGTGCCCTATCTAGCGATTAATAAAAAAATCTACATCATTATTAATAATAATAATAAAAACATTATCCTATATTTTATTTTATTTATTGATTATACAAGCCAAGTTTTTTGGGTATGGCTTGTTTCTTATTGATGTTTATATAAATGAAATCAAATTAACAGAGTACATAATAGTCCCTTATGTATACAGCTAAGCTTGCTCTTTATAGTCATATTTATACCTTTGATAAGTGGAGAAATCTTTCTTTACTTTCTTTACGGAATACCACTAATTCTTTCTCCAGTATTCTTTCTTTCACTTCCTAACGTAACAATTTGGTTTTGACCATATAGAAAAGAAGTCTACATCAACATACTACTTGATTTGTTTCAAGGAAATCACCAGGTGCAGGCCACACAGGACTTTGTAACAGAGACATCACAGTGTTGAAACTGTCTATATGCTGTACAGCTTGTCTTTTTCACCTTGGCTGATGCCACTTCTCCCACCTTGAAAAAACACTGGGAACTTTCCCCCATAAAGATGAGAGGCCCATCCTCATTAGCCTTTTGCTATGTCCTTTGTGTGTTAGTTAGGAGGCACTTAGTGTTTATGCTTGATAGCTGCCCTTGAAGACCTTTCCTGACCTATGTTCCAGTGACTCCAACATTTACTTGGATATCACAGAATGGTTATTTAAAATCTGTGGAGTTCATGCCCTTTATATTTAATTTCTGTGGGCATTAATTTAAAACTTATATTCAGCACTGTGATTCATTTGATGTTGCTGCTTGATATCCATTTCTCTCCTCACTTTATCTGTTGTAGCATAGTTGAAGCACTCATGAAATAGCAGGAAAAAAAAGGCATTTGGCTTATGTGACACACTTCGTGTCCTGTATCTATGCTACCTGTGATCTGGGCGTAAAGGAGATTTGAGGATTTTCCAGAGCAGTGGATTAAACCTGCCCCACCAGTGAGGTCTGACCAATGCCCAGGAAGGTAGGTGGGTGGGTGGGCAGGCAGCTGGTGCTGGAGCCACCTCAGCTGGTTTCAGGGTTAGGCTGAGCAGGAGGAGACAGAACATGAATGTTTAGTCTATGAGCACAGATCATATAATCACATTTTTAAATATAATGCTACAGTAGTGATCACCAAAATACTATGCCATTTAGGGTTATTAACTTTTTAATGACTTATTGCTTGCAATAGATTATGAGAAAGTTTGTTCTCACACTCATACCTTAATCTGAAATGATTTTTTTTCGCCTTTAAAGAAATTACCACTTGAAAAGGCCTCTGTCAGGAGAGTGGAATGCATGTAAGTTTAACAGAAACTGAAGGAAATAAAAAACATGTCTATCTGCATGTTGTAGGAGTTTGGCACTGAACACAATAGTATCACTCCTGAGTGGTTAGTCACAAGAGTATCCAGCTGTAAAAAAAAAAAGTTCAGATTTGGCTTTAAGTCAGGACCTACTGTTTTTCAGCAGGACTGGAAATGTACAAAGCATAAAATGTTTTTGATGGTGCCAGAAAGGGTTTAATTTACACAGAACTCAGCACTATGGGTATGGACTCCCCCCCCCCCCCCCCAAGTTTTGAGAGGAGATGCAGTTGTGCAGACTAACAGTCTCGATGTTTGCAAAAGGTAAAAAAAAGTAATCAGCTTCAACAATCAATGGGAATACTCCTATTTTTATTTTGCATTATTCATTTAGCATGAAATGAGAATATGCTCGAATAAAGCATATTGGAAGCAATATTCTCTCCATGAATGAGGTTGTTATTGTGAAGTAGGAAAATTTTTCCCTGAAGCAGGGAAAAAACCCACATTTTTTGCTTTTTTTTTCATGTCTTTCGCCTTTTTATTATGCATCCTCCTAAGAATGCATAATAATTTGCTATCAGCTTTATTTCTGTTTGTTTTCAAAGCTAATAATAATCTTCCTGTAAAAAGCTTACTGCTTTGTTTTTCTAGACTAGTTTATTGGAGAGGTACAAGAGAAATCCCTATGCATGTATTACTTAGAGACAGTGGAAGTTTTATTATTCTTGTTGCTACTGCTGTTTTTAAGTGAACAGATATATTTCTAAAACTAAAAATAAATCAGCTTTTGGTCCAGTCTTTTGGAGACTGTTTTGATTAAGACAGCAGACTATTAAACAGAAGTGTGCATAAACAGCTCATGTGTTCAGATATAAACCTTTACACTCCACTGAGGTGTATCCTCTTTCTCATTCCTTAGTTCTCTCTGTAGTCAAAACTTTTCTCCTGAGGCTTCCAGCCATACACTCCTAGCTGGCTAGCTCATTCCTACTTTGTAACTTGGTAACTCCACTTCTTGGTAACTGCCACTTCTCCTCCTTCTGCAGATCAGTTTGTTGCTAGCTCTGTCCCCTCTAATGCTCATTGCTGCTACTCTTGTGTGAAATCAGTCATGGGATATGTAGTCTCCTGGCGCTCTTTCTTACACTGTCTGAATTTACTGTCAGATTTGGTAGTGGTCATTCAAAAAACTTTATCTTGTTCTTGAGTTCTGCTTTTAATGACATTATTTATATATAAATTATATAAAATCTTTCTCCCTTTTCATGAAGTCTTGCTTTACTTTGACCTTGCTTGCGAGAAAGAACTGACTACAAATGTACAGGTCATTTGAGTGTATTCATATGGGACCTTATTCTGCAAATACTGTTTGCTTGTTGGCCACCCAGCTGTCTGACATTTAAAGAGGAACAAATTCTTTAGGAAATGATGCTTTCAGAAGGACATAATAAAGGTAAGAAAAGCTGATGAAAACAGATGCAAAGCACATGAAAACAGAGATTGACTCAAAACTGGCTTTGTTTTAGACTTATAGAACATTTTTTTGTCTATAAGAAACTAGTGCAGAAGCTAGTGTTTCTGCACTAGTCTGTTTCTTTGTACTTTGTCTCTTTCTAACATCTAGCTTAGGAAAAGAAAAAAAGAGATGACAACATAGGTCATATACTGTCACAACATAAAAACCATGTACTAAATGTGATTGTAAGTTTCCATGGCCCAGTGCAAATTTACTCACTGTTCTGATCATGTACTCTAATGTCTGCTCTTGATATCTGAGTGTGCTTGAGAGCCACTTAAATTTTCCACTTCTAAGCCATGAATTTCCTACAATCTATAACTGTCATGTGCTTGGCTGGAGCAAGAGAACTACTCAGGTGAGGCAGGAATTCGGTGGGGCAGGAGCAGCTTACAACACATAGGGTAGGTGAGATTTTGAGCAGGGGTGGGAACTATTGTACAACCCTGAGGCTGTGATAAATACCGTAGAGCCATGCCACAGTCCCCAAAATGTGCTGGGATGTCTTGAGGCTCAGTGCAGATTTGCTGTCAGAGCCCTTACCTAGTTTTTCAGGCAGATTTGGCAGCACAGTGAGCTGTGCTGTATTATGATGTAAATTTGAGATTTCCCTTCTCTGTTTATCCGATGATAATGCACTACATTTATCCTAGCATACTCAGAATCTGTGCATTTCAGAACAGGTAGACACCATCTCTTTTTCCCAGCTGATGACATGACATTGAACTTACTTGTACATAACATACTGTGAGAAAATATGAATTTTCTAGGAGTCATTTGATAAAAGCAACTGAAGGATCAAGGGCAGAAGGGACTTATCTATGAAGATACCTAAATAATGTTATTAATAAAAATGAGGGAGCACAATGAGACTGAATAGTAGAAAGAGGGACTAGGTAAACATAATGAAGGAAAATAAGGAATCAGAAAATTTTATATAGGTTATATATAAGGAATTTCCATATGAAGAAAATCTTCCTGCCTAATACTAATAAGTCTATGTGTTTGCCTCCAAAGAGATTTACTAAAAGTAGTGCTGAAAAATTAAAAGAAAAGAATGCAAATATTTCAGATATATGATAGGGACATGCCAAAATGGCATGGGCTCAGCCAAACACATGGGGTCTTTTCTATGTCTATCATTCATAGTCCAGATTGACAGACATGGACTTGTGCTTACCTCCTTCTTTCTCACCATGGCAATAATTTTTATTTGGTTCCTGCCATTCTTTTCTTGCAGATTACTTTTCTCTCCAGATGTTACCTCTAGTGATATGTCTCTTAGGCTTCTCTTGCTCTTACATCTATGTTCCCTCTATTGACAAAGGTATTATTGCTGTTTTTACACTAGCTTTATGATTATTGCTCACTGGAAGCTTTTGTGAGGTAACAAACTGTATAAGAATTCATGCTTTTTGAAACACTTTTCTCTATAAAGTTGTGGTGTCCTAAACAAGCGAGTACGCTCATGATATGGAGATGGATGTTCACTGCACATTTTAGGAAAGTCTTTTCCTCTCTTCTAATGCTTTTCTCCAGTTTCATCCCTCTAGGCAACAGAACTAGTTTTCTCCTTTCTACACATGTTTTCATTACCCTTTTCCTCCTTTTGCTCTCCCCGTTTCTCTCTTCCAGTTAGTTTTTGCCTTCTGCAATACTACTAAGCAAAGTGCGGTGCTTGCATCATTTAGCCAGAAACAAGTTTCAGATGACAGTAATAATTAAAGTCAAACACTATGGTTGCTCCTGTTGCCAGGGAGAATACGTGAGAACACCCGTACTCAAGGAACATCTTATTTTCCCACTGCAGCCCACACAATGAGCTATCATGGGAGGAAGGTCAGAAGGAAGGCCAGAAGGTGTCCTTGAGCTTCTTCACCAGGCAGTTGTTGCTATCTTCCTGTGAAAAACTGCTTCTTAACTCCTTATCTGTTTCAGCACAGGCTATAATGATTTCTTTTCAACTGGCTTTCTCACCTGAAAAATTTCTGTGAGAGGGAATTGCTGATGAGATAGCTTTAGCATGTTCTGAAGATCATGCACATCGCAGATTTCCAGTGAAACTCTCAAAATCTCAAAGCAGATTTAAAATCTCCCCAAAAATACTTGACTCTCTACTTGGCAAAGGAGAAGGTATATGTGTCATATCTGTGCATGTATTTGCAGGAATATAAAACATTTATTAATATGAACATATATAAAAGCATTAGGAAGAGGGAAAAATAAACCTAAGAAAAATCATACTGGCTTTGGTAAGTGAAATAGACTTTTGCTTTTCTTCACTAACTGTAACTAAAGATCTTTTTAAGCTGATGATGTTATTCTGGCTAGTAGAATATGGGTGAAAGATTAAAGTGTTTTAGACAGGATTCAGGTTGTCCTCTGACTTAATCTCAACCTGTTTAAAACCTGAAAGCTTCAAAGACTCCAAGAAAAAAACAAGTATCCTGTACTACTGGTATAGTGTTAAATAGAAGGTAATACCTGGGTTTTTTTAGGCAATTTGAGGAATGAGCCTCAGTAGAACAGTGCAACAGGTTCCAGACTCCTACAGAATGATCATCATCCTAAACTTGATTGAAATTTTTATCAGAAACAGCAGTGTCTCTATGGCTGTAAAGGTGGGGTCATATTAAGTCTCACAGCAAGTTGAATCCACAGAAATGGTTTTGTATTCCCTCTTTTAATGCCCCATCTTAATGTCTTTCTGAAGCACAAACTCATCAGGTTAATAAACTCTACAAATAAGAAAAATATTCTTACATGAGGTTTTATTCATTTGTGTTAACCTCTTCTTATTGCAATAACCTGAAACAAATGACAGATTGATATGAATATGAAATGTTTCTTTAATGAACTGTCACGACTTAGTACAACCTAGACCTTCAGGCTACTGACATATAAATCCCTTTTATATTGTCTGAACAATTACAGTGGATTTCTGACTGATAACTGGCTGCTGTGGATTAATATCTTCATTTGCATTGCAGTCAGTCAGTTTATGGTTGAGAAGTCCATTATATGTCACCACACCAATTCCTCTTGTCTGTGCTTTTTTTAACTTTCAAGTCACAGGAGAGGTTGACATCTTTTGGGTACCAAAATGTCAATGCGTGTATGTGATCTTTTATGTTGCCAAAAAAACCATACTTTCTCTGAGTTTCTTGTTTACTGAGATTTAGTTAATCCAAGTAGCTAATTTGACTTTAGCCCATTTGTCTTAACCAGTGGAGTACTGCAATGTAAGCTGGGAAAGGTAAGTTCCCTAGGGTTTTTTTGCTGACTGGAATTTGGAAGTAATTTTTGTTTGGAATAAAAGGATATCCTCCCTAATACATCTTCAGCTATCTCAAGTCACATCTCACGGTGTTATTTGGAATGCATAGAGATTCAAACATAGTGTTTAATCTGATAAACATATTACTATTACTTGAGTGCTCCTGATTGCTATTGCTTCTAAGTCAGGCCTAACACACACTGGGTCTGCATCCATATTGGCTGCTCTGGAAAACTGTAACAAAATAATCAGAACTATTCTGGGAACAGCAAAATGGCTATATAACTAAAGTTAACATACCTCTTTTCCATGGTTGCAATAAATAATGGAAGAAGAAAGAACACCTCTCATGGCTGATACAGCTGCATGGTTCTTCCAACTCAGGAAGAAATGCATAATCTAACTTTTAAATTCCTTCTGTAGTCAGACTAAAAGGGAAGCCACAAAGAATGGAAAGATAAAATCTTCTCCTTTACAAGTCAACCTCAGATATGGTCCTCTGAAGAGGGGTGGATTAAAACTTCTTCAGCAAGTGCTCAGAAGAACTCTAGAAATAAGGGTTGGAGCTTGTCTTTCAAAACAACTGTTTCATGAACTGTGTTTTGTAGTGACAATTTGTTTACCAAAATGATTCTAGACAGTTGACCGATGAGTCAGTTTGAAGGGTGACTGAGATAGGCACAGCTGAATTACTGTAAGTCTGATCTCAGTAATTGAAAACAGCACACTCAGCTGAGGGCAATATAACTCCTGTCCAAAATGGGATTGCTAGGATCCTGGGTGTACTTCAAGAACAAAACAAAACAACAAGCCAACAAACAAACAGAAACTGTGGGATTGTTCCCAATTTATTTGTATTCAAACTAAATTAAGTGGAACATGCAAAGAAGAGGAGAAATGTACTACATATGTTCTGTGGGATGTGTAGCATTAGAAGCAGGAAAACGTGGCTGTACTATCAGACTTAAGAAATTTGTTTGTGGGTAAGGATTATGCCTAAAATATGAGAGATGCCAGGTTTCCAAGGTTGGAGTTTTTTTGGTCCTCTTTCTCATCTAGTAACATGGCACTTTTTGAGACAAATGGCCATTTTCTGAAGAAACTACCATCAATGGGGCTGCAGTGGTGATTTGTCTTAACATTAGAGCTCCCCACAACACAGTCTGCCTGTTTCTTTCACAATGCCTTCCCAGTGGATTTAGTCTTGCATTAAAAATCAGAACTTGTGTTAAATTCACCAATTAAATATGTAATTAACAAAGAGAATTTCATTTTCCTGGCACTCTGAAAGAATAAATGGAAAATATTTGCCTCCTAGATTTGGATGAATGTTTCCAGCATTGCTTAAATTTTTCTGAGGGACACAGATATTTAAACATTATGAGAAAAGAGCTTTGTGAAAACAAAGTAGTTTTTTTCACTTAGACTGTCTAGTGTTCTTTTCAATGGTACACGTATTGATATGTACCTGAAATAAATATTTTATTTGGTGAAAAAGAAGAACTCATGACCAAAATTCTTAATTCTGGATCTTATTCCTGATTTTGAGTATTTTCTTAAGTTTAAGCATGCAAGTATGAATTCTGAAGACTTAATGCTGGCAATTAAACTTCTGCTTAAATTGAGGCATGTATTTTGATTTGTAATTAATTTGTTCTGGGCTGAAGTACCCAGCTTCATAAGGCAGCATTCATTCCTAAAGGTGTCCAAACATCTATTACCTATCTGTTAATAGAATTTCAAACAATCTGTGTTCTACTAAAAAAACCAAAAGTACAAAAAAGCTACGTGAATGTTCAAATCCCTTGAAAAGGGAACTTTGCATCTGAGCATATAAGTATGCAATCATGACTTCTGGAGCTTTGTTTCTGTCAGCATCACCCCCTACTTTGCTGTCATTCACCTCCCTTCTCTGTAGTAGGGAAAGATTTCTCAATAGAATGACATGTAATTGCCATTGCTGATGACGTGATGTGGTAGGTGATTTATGTTGCAGGATAACCAGATGTATATTTCCCATTTTTGAATCCAAAGCCTAATCAGCTTTCATTGATGGATAAATAAAATCTCTGGGCTTCTGAACCTCACTTAGAAGAGGGCAGTGATACTTCTTGTCTTAGTGCCAAACTAACAACACTTTTTTCAGGTGACATTATTAGAAAATAGGAAATACATTTTTTTTTAAGTAGGTATTGAAAGATGCTGTCCTAGGCTCAGGCAAGTTTAACATTTGATTTCACTGTGAGGGAAAACTTGACTGTTTTCCTTTCCTTTTTTTGTTGAAGAATGACATGGTCTCAGTTATGCTTTATTTACAAAACTCCATTTCCAGAGATCAAAACTGCACTCTGAGAGAAATATGGCTTCAATTTTTCCCTTGGATGGAGTGGTTTTATCAACACACAGAATTTCTTGTAAAATATATCCTAGAGAGAATATAAAAAATAAAAGTTTAATGTTTTTCTAAGTGCTCCATCTGATTGATGTATTCCCAGCAGAGTGATTTAACTACTTCATTGCTTTGACCTATATGCTAATTCTGATAGTAGAAATTTTACACATTTGAAAAGTGAAATGCGAAAATTTAGAGTGAAGGAACTGACATTTGGTACTAAAAACCAAAGGAAAAATTCTGTCCCCTCTAGAGCCATTGCCAGTTGGACATTTGACAAAACCAATTGGATATTTGACAGGAAAACAGTGAGTAATTCTACACTTTACTGTGTATTGGAGTACGTTGTGTTCATTTTGTTCCCACAGTGTTTGACTATTCATTTCTTCTTTATCAATATGAAACTGTTTATAACTAATTTGCCCTGAGATTTATATTTTGAGTTGATTAAATCTATTCATTACACACTTTAGGGACTTAATTCATTCTCCAAATTTGCTGTAATAGCTCCTTATAGACTTTTGGGAATCCTCAGATAAATTAAATTGTCCTAGCTCTACTGGCTTAAATGAAAACAGGATAATTTACAGCTGAAGATCTGTACCTCAACAATTGTTAACTTTAGCACGTGAACACCAAAATCACTAAGAAAATAGCCATTGCTGTCACAGCTAGATCTGAAAAACAAAGCCAGCTGGCATCTGCAGTCTTTTAAGGTTACTCATTTCACATGCATTTATTTAAGAGTTTGGAAGGAACAGATTTGGGGAACGTATATACATACCATAAAGCCTGAGAAAGTTATACTAAAGAGGTTAAAGCAATTTGTTAGTTATTGGGATTCTTACATAGTAATTCCTATCTTCTGCGTCTTCTTTTCCATTAATAATGTAGTTTTAGCTGATAATGTCTGTATTTCTTGACAAAGACCTTAATTTTATTTTCTGTTGCTTTGTTGTTTCTCATTTTCTTAAAATAGAAGTAATTTAGAATGTAAATATGTGGGCTGTTTCTAGTGTATGGAAAACTAGACCAAGTGAGATGAAGCTGATCAAGTATGCAAACATATTCCAGCTTTGAATAAAGCAGAACTTGATTTTATGGCATGTAGATTAAATATTGTTGTGCCATCAAAAACAGCCTTTAAGATATTCTTTCCATACTTATCTTTCATCACACCGAGCCACAGTATTCCTGGAGAGCAAGACAGAAAATTAAACTGGAGTCTTGTACATGTGATTAAATAAGGGCTGGTTTTCTTAGCAATTAAAACGTAATTTGTTAGATCATATATATGTAATCTGAAGCAGCAAAGAACAATAATATAGCAACATTTTGATTTGATATCACAGTGTAAATGGGAAGTATGACATTTGTTGCCTTGTTACAAGCTTGTTACAAAAATCACAGCATAAAATAATGGCATTAAAATTTTATCTGTCTACTTTAGAATTTTACTCTCTATTCAGCACCATAATTTCTATAGTTTCAGATATGCCCATAAGGAAGTAGAAGGAACACTGGATTATTTAGAAAAGTGGTTTTTATGACGGAGATGTTATTATACTTGGAAAGTCTATTTGCTGTTGCGAGATACATAAATCACTACAGGGAGCTTTTTCAGACCTTTGGTCCTATGTTATTTATTGCAGCCCTTCGGAAGGTAACTGGTCCCAAGACAGGGCCCCACTCCATGTCATGGCACAACAATATTTTGTAGTGAACTGCCTGCGTCATAAGCTTCAGTGCCAACTGTTGAGCTGATTCAAACATTACTATATTCTAGAGTTTCTTCAGTACTGCTGGGTTTTGTATAAATCTGCCTATTTTTTGACCTGATAATGGATAACCTGGCAAAAGCTTGCATGTCTCCTGAAATCCACAGATAGCTACATGGTGGGGCACTCGTGCTGCCTACTGTGCTGTTGAGCCTTTGAGGTGCTGCGTATTCCCTTACCGTCCATGTGCTTAGGCTTTTGCCTAGGGTGAGGAAAAGTGTGCGCCAAGGTCTTGCACATGTCCTGACTTTGTCAGACACGCGCCTGGGCACCTAGGCTGGGCTGCTGGGAGCCAGGCAGGGGCATCTGCCACATGCGTGACACAGACCTCATGAGCTGCGGGAAGGTGATGTGAGGTATGATGGATGAAGAGGCACTGGCTCAGGAGCTATGATGGAAAGGTGGATATATTATGGTAGGAAAGGATGAAACAATCAAATTTTGAGAGGGGTGGAGAGGAAGAATTTTTAGCTTTATTTTGGAATACAGGACTATTTTAACTATTTTACAGTGAAGATTTCACATGCACTGAAGACTGATGCAAAATGTTCTTTATCAAAATCCTTTGCTAAAGTAATGCTGAAGGCTGTCTTGTACTCAACATTTTTGAGGCAAATCATTTGGTGAGTAAAATGGAAAATAATCACAATAAAATCAACAGCAACAAAAATTTAGAAACATACAAAAAGAATTCAATTCAGAACCCTTTTTGACCATTCTTACTTTCTTTGGCAGAAAGAAAATAGGGAAAAGAATCAATATTGGAGTAGGGATAGATACTTTGGTTGTACATTAAATTGATGGCATTTAATAGGTAACCTAACTAAGGACAGTGACTAAGGCAATGTCTGTGCTGTTAAATAAAAAAATGTCAGGAACTGATCCTTAGCCCTAAGAAACAAATAGCAATGATTCTTTTAGCTCATGCTGTTTAGTTCTGCCTCTCCAAAACAGATTAGGCTTTTGTTTTTTTCTGGACCCTGTATGAAGTTGTGTTTCCCTTTAGGTGCTTTTATTTTCCATGTGCTTTTTGCATTTGTAATGTCTGAAATAATGAGAGGGTTATATAGCTGTTTATCAGAGTGGCTTTTTTTTGTAGTGTGAAGCATAGCATGTGTCACAAAACTGGGGTACAGCAAAATGCTCTTTGAAAGACAAAGCCTTTCTGCGATAGTGTTGTAGGGACTTTGGAGGGCAGGAGGGCTAAATGTAAAGCACAATTGTTGAAAAAAGAAAACCTTGTAGGAGCAGTTCCAAAAACAGACGGTATGTTAAATAAAGTGAAAAGGTTGCTCCTGGGCTCTCTTTTGCTTAGTGGTGCAGATGTACCCAAAAAAGACAATTTGTTAAGTAAAACAGTGATTTGGATTAATTTCACCTAACCAAATATGAAATAGTTCCCTAGACCTGTTGTATCAATGGAGAAAAACCTCTTGGAAGATATAATTGAAATCAACCTAACACACACAGCTAAAATAAGTCAGATAAATCATGTCTTACAAATAAGGGTTTCTCTCAGTTGACTTTCAAGTCAGCTGGATTTAAAGCCGGGGCCTAGGCAACTATACTGTAGATGCCTAAAACAAGGCATCTTGTTTTAGCCTACTGCACCAGAGAAATGTATCAGAAGCTTTCCTTCTGTAGTATCAGTTTACACTATTGTGTGGACTATTTTTCTCCTGTTATATCATGAGTTATTACTACTTCAAATAGCACATAGCAAAGTGATTACAAGAGAAAGTAATTTCTCTCATAATTTCCATTTCCATTTATAGTAGACCACCAGTACCTCGAAGACTACAACTTGAACATCATTGGTTGCCTCAACCTATTGACTTGTCAACTTGTAAGGTCTCCCTGTATTCTGAGCAGAGGATACGTTTCAGCATAATGCAAAACAAATTAACCAAGATGAAAAAAAAAAAGAGCAGAAATACCACACATATAAAAATTATTTAAAATGAAAACATCATCTGTGGGTCAATAGCTGAGGGAGGACAGATGAAATTCGGTTGCTTACTCATATGCTTCCTGCCTATGGGGACTGTGAGAACAAACTGTCAGAAAATTTCAGTATTTGTAATAATGCGTGCACAAAGATGCAGGCCAGGATGCTTCAGAACTGTAGATTTTATCTTTTATCTCTGACCATTCTATTATGATATAGAAGTCCTGTCTTCTTTTACTGTTATAATTCTGCTACCATTAAGTTTTGTATTATTCTGAGCCCACAGACATTTATTCCTTGTGATATGATTCACTTCACGGATGTAAGCTGGTTGGTCTTTTCAGTTAACTTGCTTTAAAGATGAATTTCAATCCTTTCTTTATCAGCATATTTAAAAATCACATTGATCACAGTTTACCTTTCTACTTTTTCAGCTTGCATATTGTAACCAGGTGCTTGAACTATAATTAAGGAAATAATTCTGCTGATCATTTGCATGCAGGTAAAGAAATTCTCCACAGTACTTTTCAAGCCTTGAGACATTTCAGATATTTATGGTTATATTGTAAGTTAGAATAAGAATGCCATTTGCCTTGTTCTGAGCTGTAAAATACCGGATGCTCATCGCACAGCTTGTGGGATTTTGAATTTTTTTTTTTCATAAACCCATGTTCATTAACAGTGACTATAGCTCATTAAAAATATGTGTTTCTGAATGGCTTTCAGAAGTAACTCTTGTAAAAATTTGAGATTAAATAGAACATAAAATCAAAACAAACTCCCCCATACAAATTCCAGTTTGGAAAGTCCCTCTCTGCTTTCCTCCTCCCACGCAGTGGATTTGAGAGAGCAAAAAAAATCCCCAGCATTTTCTGTTGTCTCTGCTCATAATTCCTTGCAGATCCTTCATTGTCATTCACATTCCATTTCCAGAATTTTGTAATTCTGTTCACTGTTAATTAATGCAATGTTAGCTAAATATTATTATACTTTATATATTCTTGGAAGTTATACAGTTAATACAAGTACTCATCTAGAAATTACTTTCAGTCTCTCACAGTACTCATTAAACCACAAAAAGGGAATGTTACTGTATTTTTAATTAGTTTCAGAGATGTTTTAACAACAAGCTACTTAAAATCACTAAAGTTATTAGTACAATTTAAATTAACTGTGGTGTCATAATATTACACTTCACTTTATATACATTAGAAAAGTTCTATTTATTCAAATTAATGATGATATGATTACAGCATAATTCATTTTAGGAAGATTAAAAAAGATAAAAAATGCCAACCAGTTGAAAAAAACTGCCAAGTATTTTTTCTTTTGTTCATGCTAGAAGTTTGCTAGGAAGCTTGGCTGAGCCCTGCAACTGTTTTGCCTGTGAAAGTCCTACTGACAACAAGGAAAATGGGGTGTTTGTAGTGCCAGGTTCAAGACTGTGTGGTAACTTGTTGGACAGTAAGAAGACACTCAGCAGTAAGCAAATGAATTGATTATGAGTTCTCAAGACCAGCAATTCTCCGTACAGAGGAAGTGCCTGGCCTGCACAAATGGGCATCCCTCCATGTTGTAAAACTGGAGTTTTCACCAGCATAAGTCTGAACTCTCATTCTCCAGGAGCAGTAATGATAGCAGGGCATTCACCGTGTCTTTATGTAAACGTGCCTTTTTACCCCTGCTCATCAAACCACTGAACAGGTACACAACAGATGCATCCACCACCTAGATGAAGCACAATCACTGTGTAACATGCAGGGGGAGCATGCAGAGTCCTCACCGAGGAGGGAGACTGAAGTACCGGCATCTACCCTTAAGGCATCTGTTCCACTTTAACAGCTACCTACCTGCTCTGGTAGGGCTGATCTGCAGCCCTCATGCATAATCCTAAAAACTCCCAGAAACATTTCCATGGTCATATAGCCATTCCACGGTCATTCATTTTACAACTGAAAATTTTAAAATTATGATTATTTGTTTACAAATTACATTGTGATTATTTGCTATTATCGGCTTTGTCTCACTGATGTCACTGAGTGGTCCAGTATTTAAAACTGCATTGCATGGATGTCCTTTGAATTTACAGATCATGGCCTTTTCCTTACTGTGCATTTGACTGTAGTCCCACCTCCAAGTGACTGCAGTTCCGCTTCCCAAGACATTGATCTTCCTTTGTTTGTGCTGCAAAAGACAGAATTGCTCTCAGCCATCGACATGAGTTCAGCTGGAAACCTTAGTAATGAGACCATCAGTGAATGTCAGCTAATGCCTGCCCCAGGCACACAAGTGCTTTGGGAGGGAAGACACTTCAGGAAGAGAGGTTCCTGCAGCAGATGGTCTGTGTGGAGGTGCTTCTGAATGCGTTTTCTCTGACCCATTAAATATCTATGAACATACACTGCCTGTGTAAAAATTGAATTGAAATGTAGGTTCAATCATGTTATTTGAGCACCCTGCTATTTAGGACTTGCCATTCTCTGTCCATTGCAAACTCTGACAGATGCCTCTAAACTTTGTGCTGACTCTGTATATTTTAGGTAGCTTTATATTAACTAGTCCTAGAGGCTTAGTTATCTGTACAAACCTGTATGTTAATGGAGGGTGGCCTCATTCACATTATGATGGACTCTGAACCTGACTTTCATAGTGCTCGTGTTGAGCTCTTATGTTGAGTTTAGATGAACTTCATATGGCTCCAGTTTTGCACCATGGTTTATTTATTTTGTTTAATAACTGGTTTTTATTCATATAACAGACATTTAGGATTTGTGGTGGGACAGGAGTCTCACTTTATAATTCAGCTGTGAAGAATCTCAGACATAATAGATGAACTGATTGTTATATGTGTACCTAGTTTTTTTGTTCTCTTGTTTGTAAAATAAACAAGTGGAGATTAGATGATTTCTACAGAGCTATATGCTTTAAGCCTGCGCAATATCAATGGGGTGCATAAAACTGTTTGTTTTCTTGCTCTATATCAATTCCTGAAGCAACAAATATTTCCTGACAGGAACAGAGAGGATCCCGCAGCAAACTGTCAGTCAAAAGACTAGTGATGTGTAACCTTATTTAAAGTATGTGTGTACTTACACGTTTAGTTATGATCTTTATAGACTATTCAATATAATTTGCTGAGGTGATATGGACATGGTTTACAACAGAAATTATTCATACTCAACTGATGCAGAAAATCTTTTGGCTGTCTCAAAAACACATCACAATCTGGCTAGTTTACAAGAAAATACTTTCAAATTACCTCCTAATGCTAATAATCTCCAGGTCCACTGGATGTCCAAATTGCTCATAGTCCACACTATGGACAGCAATGGAGACACAGAAGAATAACTTTCTCCTGACCAAAGAAAGGACAATATTTTATATCATGGATATTTTTCATTCCAACTCTTCCCTTTAAAACATAGATATTAGTGATAAATTGATTTTTTAAAAAATCAAGCCCTTTTAGTGTATTCTTAGAGAATGGGTAGAGGTTACATAAAGGGCTTGGCAAATACCATTACATCACCTCATCAAAGAAATATGTACCTTTATTGTCAGGTCTGTGCACAGTCTTAGTGGTCCTTTGAACTTTTTACTCCCGCAGAAATTCTCGTCTAGAGAATGAGGTTAATTACAGAGCCAAACCCCATAAGCTAGATGATTTTTTGGCCATGGTGATCCAATCATTCAAATTCCCATCTGGACTCCTGTAATTCGTTATAGTTTGTGCCAGAGCACACAGTCCTTCCAAATGTTTCACTAAGTGGTAGTGTTGTTTTCCATATAGTGTTGTACCTGTGCTCGGGCCCTTCCATTAATCTTGGACCTTCTGCAGAGTGACTTTGCTTATGCTTGAGATTCTCTAAGTTTCTCAATGCAACCAGTTCTTCTGAAAATTGTGTTCCACAGGAGCCAGGCGAACTTGAGAATATCATACGTTTTAAAGGTGAAATTGTAGCTGTGTGGGACAGGGCTGACAAACAAATCTGAAGCATTACAAGAGGAAAAATAACAGGATATTTGCCGACTCCCCAGCCTCAAAATAAATGTAAAATTCACTGTTTTGATTCATCGCTTCTGCAGCTACAGCTGGGAGTGTTGAGGAAGAAAGCACATAAAAAAAGAGGAAAGAAAAGAAGATAAGAGTAAAGAGAGATGAAAACAAAAGTTTAATAAAAATGAAGGGAGCAATGGTGAAAGTGAGCAGAAAAGAACAATACAACCCACAGGAGTTGTATGGACTGTTCATAGACCAGCAGAGAAGAAAATGAGGCATCCTGGCTTACTTTTGTTATGAAAACATCCTGATGTATGAATTGAAGATATAGACTAATTAAGAGGCGAGGAAGGAGCATGAACAAATCTTCTTTGTGGAGCCACGATGCACCCTGTACACAAGATTTGTAGTTAATTCTGATATTTAAACTGTTCTCCCTATGGCAGAGTTGCTGCACAAATACTTCAAGCTTGCAGCACGTGTGTAACAAAGACAGTCTCTTCTTCGAATAGCCAAGATGCAGAAGATGGAAGGAGTATACAGAAACAAGAAAAAAAATGCAATTTGCAAATTGTTGAGATAGGAAACCTAAAATTTGTAGCTTGCCCTATCTTTATTCAAATATGAATTGTAGGGTCCTTATTCAGGTTTGTTGTGTTGATTCCCTGTGGAATTTTTTTCCCACAGCATCTCTTCAGCTAGAGCAACCCATTCATGCTATCAATTCTATAAGCGAGGCTTACAGAATTATTAAAATTACTAGAGTAATTTTAGCTCACTGACAGTGCACTTTTACAAAAAATTGTAGATTTATAGACAGGTCTGTTGCAAAAACAAGGAGGTAAGCAAACAAACTAACAAGCACACATCAACTCTTTAACTATCATAGTACTCTGTGAGGAAAGTAATTACCATTGCCCACACTTTAGGGGGAGTACATGAAGAAAGTGCTCAACAATTAAGTGACTTTCTCAGGGGTGAAGATGGAGTAAACTTTATCTGAGCAATACATAAAACTCAAGAAATTTTGGCTTCCAATTCCATTTTCCAATTCCAACATGAGATAAATCCAGTGTCTTGTATTTTGTGTAGATAACCACATGAAGAGATATTGTATATTTATTACTGAGAGACATTTAAAGGTTCAATAACATTTTTCCAGCAAAACGGCAGAAAATCTTCAGTTTCCTTAACCATTTTAATATGTTCTAGAAAGAGAAATTTTAGTCTTCAAAGGTGAAAATAAACTAACTGTAGCCTGAACAGCCCAAGGGATGATATAGGTTCACAGAAAAATAAACTGTGATTTAACAGCCTTGTCTGATCTTGTGTGAAAGAGCTACAGTATTTGGATATGTCTGGGCAAGATGCCGCCTTATAATTATGCATGAGAAACCCACATATTTCAGCTTAATCCATGCAGCACTAATACCTCCTTTTACAATGTTTGGATTTTTCACTGCATTAAAATGTTCATTTCTGGAGGTAAAACAGAGAAATATAAATGCTTTTTTATCATAGACAAAGTAATCGTATGTGCTTAGTTCCAGCTATTGTAAGTCATGAGGGTTTTCTGAATCAAGGGGCAAGGAGGTAAATAAGGCCTTAGAAGATGAAATACCTAAAGGAACACAACAGAAACCTAAGCTGTGTGATCCTGTAACATGCTTAAGTTATATACAGGTTTCATAGCATTTGAGAAAGCTGTCACTTTCAGGAAGGAAATAAATGTGCTTTTTTTTCCCACTTCAGAACTCTGTAGCGCTTGCAGATGGTAACATAAAAAATGGAAATCTAATCATGTTCTGACTTGAGATATTCTGTAACTTTTCTGGGACATATTTTATCCTGGCAAGATAAACTGTTTATGGCCACTGGTATTTATATTGGAGTATATAATGGAGTTACACTAATCACTGATTCAAAGCTTCCCAAGAGTTGGGGACGGCAGTCTCTCATCATGCAAGTTAAGTGATTAATTTGCCAGAGATGTGGGATGCGATTTCACGGGTGAAGCATCAGACGTGAGAAATGGTGTCAGAAAGAGACTGTGAGATATCGGTAGCTGTACATTGGTTATACTGTGATAAAATATCCAACATTCTAAAGAAAGATCAACAATGTTGTTAATACTTGCTGGAGGATCATATTACATCTGCAGGTGGAAAATACTCACAAGATAAGAGGTTCAACCAGTATTCCACAGATCTTTACAACTGTAAAAAGGAAGAGCAAGAATTTAATTTATAAACTCCAGTGACAGGATGTTTACTCGCAAAAGTGAACAAATACACCAACTATTATTTATTCTAGCATCACCGAATTAGGCTGTGTTAGTGAGGAGTTAGAAGGATGTGCACGCCTGCAGAGCTATACACCTGTGCTCAAACCCATCCATTAATCTTTGGATTAACTAATAAAAGAAGTAAAATACAAATGAGCAAAAGTCAAGAAAAACCTTTATGCTGAAGACAAATGGCAGACGAAGAGGTATACACACAAATTATACCTCATATCTCTTTCCATTATTTGATTAATATAAGTCTATGAAAACTTGATGTAAATATCAGAATATTAAAATGAAAGTCCTTTGACCTATATTACAGGAGGTCAAACAAGGATTATCACAATGATCCATTCCATCTTTCCAATCCATGACTTTATTAACATTGCTGTTGAACAAGTTTGAAAAGCTTCAGTTTCTTTGAAAACATCATCTAATCTTTAAAGATACATTAAATATCATATGAATGTGTTTCTTTTAATTTTATGAATACTTGACTAGTAAGTGATTAGGAGCAAAATTAAATGCTTATCATACAATTAATGGCCATTAAATATAATTATATTTTTATATATTTCTATATTAATTACATATAACCATTGGATTAAATGGTTATTAACCAATGCTAAAATTTTATGGTGATTCTCAACCAAAGACGGAAGGTATTTCCACAGTTTTGCCTCCTTTTCTATACCTGTTGATCGCATCAAGAAATCTTTCAAAGATGCTACCATAACCCTATTTTGCCTAATTCTAGTGCTCTTCCTCTTTCTCCTCTCTATTATTATTATCTACTATTATTATCTCTACTATTATCTACTATTATCTCCTCTCTATTCTTAAAGCTAAATTTATTTCCCTATAATTTCTTTTCTTGTACTTCATCTCTTGTGATTCTTCAATTCCATCCGTTCCTCACTTTCTATGAAAATTCCTATCACCTAACAGCAAAAATATAGTCATATGAATTATATTGAGGGTAATCCATACTGTATCTGGCTCTTTGTCATCACTGTGTGTATAAAACTAACACATTAACATGTTCCCTTCCTGCATTCTTCCCTCCTTCTCTACATTAAATTGTATAGGGAAGCGTATTACATTGTATGAAAAGTGGGTAAGGAATTTCATTCTCTGAGGTGCGTGCACTTCCAGGGGTGTGAACCAAAGTGTATTTTTTATTATATTCAGTGGACTGGAAAATAAATTTAAGGGAAATTTAAGCTGACATATTGTATTTGATTCCTAATGTTGCTAACAGTATGTTTCAGAAAGAGCAAGAGCCTTTATGGAAAAAGTTCTCCTTATTTGGGGATGTATTGTTTTGTTCAGTAAAAATTGCACTCACCATTAGTCCAATTTTACTTTTTATCTTGTACTGATCTTTAACTATTCAGTGGTCTCAGATTCTCAGATTTTTCCTCTTTATTCCTTCATTGCTAAAGCTACCACTAAATGTCTACTTCTTCATTTACGTAATTTTTGTTGCTATAGTAAAGTAGAAGTGTTAGATTATACAGCTGTGGTATTCAGATAATTAATGAGAGGTATTGATTCATACTCAGTGCTTTATAGACTGATAACTGCTACATTAGGTATTTAATGGGAGCTAGACATCTGTCTATAATATAACAGGAATAAAAATGTCATATGTCCTTCAAAATCAATTAAGGAAAGATCTATGGTTGAAATGGGAGTGAAAAAATTACTAATATAAAGAATTATAAAAATCCCAAATGAAAATAAAAATACCTTATTATAATATGAAATATTATTTCTTGTTCAAGGGAACAATTGCTGTGCTTTTATTATGATTTAATATGGAATATAGAACACAGAATACAGAATACAAAAATGCAATATTTATTGAAATGCTGTATAACTGCAATGAGGAGAACTCATCCTAAATACCCTGCTAGGCCTGAGGCTTTGGAGCTTAGAAGAGCACACAAAGCCACTTGCACCATGAGCAGTAAGACTCCTGTCCAAGCTGCAGCCAAAGTAGGTCCAGCCTTGGAAGACAATGAAAAATTTAATAGTCAACATTGATCAAAATGTAACATGAGGTAAGGTAGAGTCAGATTTCCAACAATATGAACGTGTAAGAAGGGAGTTCAAATCTCCAGGTTGTCTGAAAATGTCTGTATGGCAAATCTCTCATCAGTGACAACTGGGATCCTTCTGAAAGATCTTCTTCAAAGAGGAGGAGTAGGAACTTACTAATTTACTGCAAACTTCATTTGTTTATCCTGTTTATCCTCAAACTTTATTTGAGGATTTTTTCAAATTTGTTTATCCTCAAACTTTAAAACGTTTGATAGAATCAAATTTATTAGCCATAACCATACAAATTAGAGTTTGTCCAGTATTTGATGCAGTTACTTTTTCATGAAGAAAAGTGACAAGGAGTCTGTAGAGATATTCATTCATTAGGAGCTATGTTTATACACCTCATCTGAAAGATTACTGCTCCACTACTGTGGATTTCCACTACTGTGGAAATCCAGTGATTACTCCATTTACTTACTCCATTCATGAGTTACGATATTTTTTTTTAAATTAGGTTCTTCTAATGCATGGTATTTCTCTGCTATCATTACCCATGTGCTGACAAGATCTAAATTTAATTTATTAATATAAAAAGATCTGAAAGACAGAGGAACAGCTTCAGCCTAACAGATAGAAAAGTTATTAAACTGCCCATTGTATCTGATACTTGAAAAGATGGAATCAGAAATAAAAGGAGTTTTCAGGATTCTAAACAAGATGTTACCCCAGGGGAAACCATCTGGCAAGTTCAGACTCTGCAGGAAGCAATAGAAAGCAAAATGTATAAAACTGACTTTATTTGACCTTGAAGACATAAATACATATCACATTAATGCACTTACAGATAATATGTTGATATGTTGACAGTAAAGAGAGTTTTTAATTGGTATTGTGGTATCCAGTTGAGTCAAGATATGATTATGTGATTCCCTAAAACAAATTTTAATGCTCTTAAGCAGTGTAAAAAAAGAATATAGTTGAAAAATAGGGTTGAAAATAATTATGTTATTTCACTGGGATGGTACATTTGTGCTGTATCCCTACTTCAAAGATTTTGCTTTACAGTCATAACAGTTAAATAACAGTGAAATAACCTTAAAGTAATGCAATCTAGTGACTCTCAGATAATTAGAAAAACTGAATAATTATAATTCCTTCTTTAATTTAAAAAAATAGACTAAGCATGTTTAATTGAAAAATTTTGCTTACTGTGTTTTTCTTTCAAAATTTTATGAAATAAATGTTCAGTCCAAAGTCCATCAAAATAAATAAATGTTTCACACTGACTTCAATTAACTTTGGATCAAGTTCAGTATGACTTTATTTAGGAAACTGAGAGGTAATCAAAATAAGCAATCTGAAGCTGAAAAAGATACAATGGAGATATTTATAAATTCACTGTTTAGCTGAAGTATGAATTTTAAATCAGAAAGTATGAAACAAAGTTAAGCCACTATGTGATTTTTATGTAAGCCCAGGGGACATGAAAAATTTCTTGAAGAAGGAAAAACATTATCCAGAGAATCTTATTTAGTAACAAATTTTTTTTTTCATATGTAAAGTTACTATGGAAAGTAAAGTTATACATTGATATAACTTGGTATTAAATACTCAGATATTAAATATACAATCATACTGAAACAAAAATACTTATCAGATTAACTGTCACCTATAATCCTCCTGTGCTTTTATCTCTGGAGTCAGAGGTCTTACAGAAAAAGTACACTGGAGATTTAAAATAGAATCTCAGGATAAACCACAACTTGGCTCTAAGAAGCTTTGAATATCCTGAGATGCATCGGTCAGATTAGTGAGGTAATTTATCTGAGATGACAGATAGTACTTGGTACTGGCTCCAAATTATATGGTGCTTAAAACAGAAAAAAAGTAATTTTTTTTAGAACAATGAAGAAATTATAGAGTACTGAAAAACTGTCTGCAGGCACTGTTTTCATAAGATTTCTACGCTTTGTGATTGATCAGAAGAAGTTTAAATTAAAGCAAATCTGAATTATTCATCAAAACCAAACTTTTTAGTCCTTTGAAGTTTGTCCAACTTAAGTTTTAGCTATTTCCCATTTCTAATACTGTCTATAGAACTCAATGCGAGAATAGAATTTCTTGAAGATCAACCATTCCATCTGGTCCAGCTTATATTAGTCCCTACTGTGGTTATTCTTAGACATCCTGTTTCTCCACTGTACCCATACCCATATCTACAATAGGAGGAGAATTATATAAAAGAGTGTGATTTGATATTCTTTTTTTCACAAGCAATATCATCCCTTATCCACGTCCAGTGTGTTATGTGGTATGAAAATGTAAATGTAAACTTCATCATTACCTTTACAGCTGTTTGAAAGATAGGAGATAGATAGGTACATATAGTCAGTGGACTGAATTTCTAATCTTTTAGCCTATCTTATAATTACGATTGCCAGTGGCAATACTTTCAAAGCATTTCTAGCCTTTATAACAAGAAATCATTTTCTCTAAACTTTTAAAAATGCACTCATGGAATATTATGTTTACCATATTTACTTACTAAGCTATTAATTGCAAATAATTTATAACAGATAATAGAACTCTGAGGAAGTTCTAGACGAAATGTTTTGTCCTTACAATGTGTTGATTTTTCAAAAGTAAAAATTTCCATGGGAACTAAAGTGAAATTCGAAGGTATAAAATGGAATTTGTCACGAAAATAAAAACAAAAGGGAGGGTAAGGCAAGGCAAGGGAAATTGTTTAGAACAAAGGCACATTGCCCACAATTTTGGAGAACTGAATGAAACTTCTGATCTGATTTTCAGGTAAGTTATACATTTTGATTTCTGGAAAGAAAAATAATACATCACCCTTCTAAATGATACTGCTTTTCTCAGTGTAGAATGGGAATATTTTAAAAGTCTCTAATTTTTTCCTGGTGGCAAAAGTTTATGCATTTCATAAGAGTTTTATATATATTGTAAACCATTCAGAGCAATATCTGCCCAAGGTTGTCTGCAATATATGCCTTTCATCATTCAGTGTTCATAAAGAGGAATGAGACTTTCAGAAATAGGCAAAAATTCCCTTCGAATGTCAGGCTACTAAAGAATTAAATCTGCACAGAATTTAGTGTATGAATAAATATCCTATGTGATAATTATTTTTTTTGTGATTCTCTCATAAGAACAGTTATGCTAGCATACTTGCATCCAGAAAACATTCTTGTTAGACTTGTCAACAACAGAAATGAATTCATTTACCTTGAAACTAGAAAGATTTAGAAATTTAAATCCTGAACATGCGTAACCTCTGCCTTTCCTCTAAATGGAAAGCCATTATCATAGCTTCTTTGTATTGCAACCACACTTCATTCCTGGATTTTCCAGGAATAGATGTGAATGCTGAAATAATATGTGGCTGTGTCAACAAAGGTTTATTTATGGGCAGTCAATTAAAAGGCATGTGATAAAACTTGTCATTTCTAATGGAAATGATAATATGGTCTTGGTACACAGTCTACAGTACATGGCAAGTACATCAAGCTCAGTGTGTATCTATAGTCCAAGAGGAAAGAATGAAATATTGTGTGGTTTAACTTTGTAATTCTTTTTTTATATATACCTGTGTGATAAGCATTGTTGGAAATACAGCAGTTAAACTGTTTCACAATTACAGATTTCACCTCTTTTTAGATACATGCATTGTCTGCATCTCAGCTGCAGAGACTTTTAATATACAACAAATCTGACCTATTCTGACATCTTAGAAGAAGATGACTTCTACCCTTTCTTTGTCTTCACTAAAACAAGTCACAGTAATAAAGGTGAGTAGAACATCTACAGATTGCTAACTCATTGGTGACTATTCTCAGATTAATCCCATTCTTGACATTTGCACTGTTCTTGGGTTTCTATCCGTAAGGTGTGTTATTCTTGTAAATGTATATACCAATGTGGATAGAGGGATGGTTATTTTTCCTGGTAGAAACTGATTTATCTGTCAGTCATGACACCATCCCTATAGCAGGTAAAAACCTGATATCAATGTGTAATTCCTGATGGAGATGAATTTATCTATTTTCCAGTCAATCTATCAGGGCCACTTTGGTCCCACCATACTATTGAGATAACGTTTGCACCTGCCAATCGATCAGGATTATGTGAACTCATCTACCCTATGCAAGAGCACAATGCATTTGTTACTGGTTATCACATGAATAGCAGCCCAAAATGACTCTATATCCAATGTGAAAACAGTAATTCCTTTCTGTATTGGTTTTCCTCAAGGATTGCTCCAGCACTGAGAATTTTTCTTGAAGAGTTAAAAGTGATTATTTTAAGTTCTAAGATTTACTTGCTTATACTATTTCTAATTAAAAAAACTTTAATATCTGAATAGAGTACTTTAAATAAAGGATCTACTATAGTAAACCTATCACTCAAGTAGAAAATGAACGCTTAAGACATTATTTTATAAAACTCAGTGTTTAAAAGTGAGCAATCTAAAAGGCAAACTAATTACAAAATGTCCATTTTGATTTTGTTTCACTTTGCTCAGTAAAATAACAAGTTAACTTTTTACTAATTATTATGATTCAGGAAAATTGCAGTTCCATTAAAACGATCTCAAGACAGAGCTCAGTAGTCAAGTACCATGCTGGCCTTTGTTCTTCATCCTCTAATGGAAACAATTTTCTATTTTTTCTACTTAAACACATCTGTGGCAGTTTACGCTAGATCTTTTTTTCTACATGAAACACATTTGTGGATGCTATTGCTTTTTCACTGGCAAAATAAATGCCCAGCATAGTGTTTTTTCTCAGCTCATAATAAGGCTGGTGAGACTAGCTGGTGCACCAGGAGATAACCCTTGGGCTGGAGTTGTGTTTAGCTTGTCATTTGGTGCACCCTTCAAACAAGTATTATTTAATGTAAACAATGAGAAATAAACAGTTTTGAGGTCTTGGGCTTGGTTGTTATTAATTCAGACCTCAAGCTGACTGTGACTGGTCTCGGGCTTGAAGCTTTTCAGACTTAGGAGAATACAATTTTGGTCTGAAAAATAAATTTTTAAAAAGAGGTTTTTACTGTAATTACCTTTATCATTTGATCTGAGTACAGTTCTAATGGTCTTTAGTGTCAATCTGAAATTGAGTTAGTTCAGGGGAATAAGATATTTTTAAAACAAAATCAGAAGTAGTCAGTGGCTTGTCTGAGCCAAAGCCATGTCAAAGGGTCTGCTGACAGTAACGGAGCTGGCAGTGGTGAAAAGTGAAAACTGAATACTCGAAGAAGTTAAAGGTGACTAAAGCTGGTACTGATTAATGCCATTAGAAACTTAAAAAGTAGCTGAAGGAAGGAATATTTTTTGCTCCTTGCTTGTTTATGCTAACTTACATACTAAAAACTTAACATGCCCAACAATTTCAAGCTAGGGGTTATGTATAAAAACATATAACTTTTTTCTGGAAGAAAAAATTATTTTCCTTTTTTAGATCTATTTCTAGATCTTCAGATTTCTATTTCTTTGCAAGTAAAAGGGAATGTCTTGTTTAAAGCTGAGTTTTTTGTTACTTTATTTTAAGGTGACAACTCTTAATAGGCCATCAAAGTTTAGCTTTCACATTCAAGGCAAAGAATTAATGGGTAGTACACATGTGAAATGGTGAAATGTGGGCATCGGTACATTTGTTATTCAATTACACATTCCTGTTAATAGAAGTATTCACCTACTGTGTGTTTATGTATGTACCTTAAGTTTCCATCTATGGCATCATTGTTATTAGCAAACACCTTTAAAGTCTGTTTAAACTAATTAAAATATATATTAAAGAGCCCAGACAGTAAGCAACAGCAGCAGAGGTAAGAGTATGTATGGTTCCCTACATAGTTCAGCCAACATGTTTGCAGTAAGACCGCGGAACATGCCTGTTGCAAGATGAAAAAGCTCTCACAGAATTGCATGTAATTCCATATAGACAAGCCAAATTTATAAGGGAAATAACATTTTCTGGGAAGTTCATATGAAGAAGAAATACTTTGTCCTGAAAAAGAATGCCAGCAACATACTGACTCTACATCATTATATTGCTGTGGAAAGTGTAATAAGATTCTGAAAGAAAATGGCTGGCATGGGAAATTCCTACACTGGTTGCATAAATATTACAAGTTCAGTATGGTCTTAACTTCTAATATAATGTCAAAGGCAAAATCTAAGCACATACCATGCCTCATTTTAATTTCAAATTTCTATTTAAAGGTTTGTATTAAATATCAATTTTATTTTAATTTTATTTATAGTAATATAAGTCAAAGTATATGATGACACCTAAGTAATATGAAAATGAGAGAACTGTAAATGAGAGCAGAACTTGATCACTTGAATTTGAGGGTACAGATTCTTTGGGGATTCTATATTATTTCTTTATAGCCACTTTTAGCAGCATTAGGTGAAGACAAACTGACTCTAAACATTTTTATTTTCCTTTGCCATGAAAGTATATAAAGCCTGCATTAATTTTCTGATACTATAAATGACTAGACATCCTGGAGTGTCCCAGTGAGTCAGGCTCCAGTTGTGGACCTTACATATCAGGAATATGAGCAATAACTCATGACCTAGCTACCTAAGGAATTTTATAAGGAATAGGAATGATGATTTATTGAGCAAGCAACACTCCATGGATGGAAACTATTCTGAAATAAAGCTGAAATAGTTTGGAGAATCTTATGTAAAATACTAATGAAATAATAGAGGTTGTGACAAATGTGAGCAAATGGATTACTGTTATTACAATGTTCACTGAACTGAACAAAAACCTATTGGCCACCTTCCATACATCTTCGATAGCTGCATTATTCAGCTGATATTAAGTATTATTCTTCTCCTTGCCATAGGAAGGTTCTGGTTTAATTGTTGCTGTGTGCACTCACCATCTTAGACGACAACACAGAGAACACAAAACTGAATGAAAAGTAGATAGTCTCAAAAATAGGAAGAAATATATATGAACAGAAGGGGGAAAAAAAAGAATGTAAAGAGGAAAGGTTTTATTGGGTGGAAAGGGGAAGATGTCAAGAATGAGGGGGAAAATTGTTGACTTACAGTAACTTTGAAACAGGATTTAATAAAATGGAGAGCCAAAACATAGTGATTCATGTTTTCCTAAATGATTTGTAGCTTTTTCTAGTGCACAAATGCTAAGCAGTCTTTTGGGAAATACCTTAGTCACAAGCCAGTCTGGCAGACTCTGCTCCATGAAACAGACTTTTTTTAAAACATGTAGTTGCCTGAAATTAAGTTTTGAATCACAAATAAATCTTAAGAAGTGCTAGGAATCCAAAATGTTATTGAAGTCATTATAAGCCATGTGTATTCAACAGATTTTTGCTAACTTGTGCATTTAAGACACTGACTTTAGAGACAAGCCTGAAATATTTGGCTGAAGTATTTTCTCTCCTTAACTATACCATAAAACTGGAGAAGATGGGATTTTTTCGAGGTTAGTACAAACCTATCATCCCGAGAGAGCTGTATGCATTGTCAACAGCAAATTGCCAATTGCAGTACTTGGTAGTACACTGTTGAGAGAATTATCAGCATCTGGTGCTTCCAAAGATTAGCAGTCAAATTGCCTAATCAATTTGACTAGGAGAGAATCATTAAAGTAGGAAAGGTAATCTGGTGTGCAGATATGTTCCAAGGGAAAGGAAGGAGAATATATAACCCCAGGGCAGATTTATTTAATTTAGGGAAATAATCTGATGCTGATCCACCCACACAAAGGTAACAATGAAGTGAAGTTTACAGGGCAAACACAGTAGCACTAATACTGACATACTTGATAAATTATTTTCAGTTATATTTTGTTGGTAAAGTTGTCTAGTAAAGTCTAGTAAAAATATTTCCCTTTCTTCAGCAAATATATTAATTCTGCAATTCTGAGAGTGCAAGGAAGAGCAACATATGAATTTACTGATTGTCAGGTTGATTGATAAATAACAAAGAAAGCTTTCATAAGAATTATGAATAAATGTTAAAAGACAGCTTTTTTTAAAAAAAAGGTATTGCTAGTTCTGAACATATACATTTCATATTTAACGCAATAGCAGAAAAGAAAAGCAAGTGACAGTAGACCAGGCAAAGGCAACATAAACAGGCTGTTGATTTTCTCCTCCTGCATTTTAACCCTGAATTAGACAGGGTGAATCCTGTATTATTTGGGCAAATAATATGGGACTTACCCTGTCCCTTCAACAACAGACCAAGAGGCCTCTGGCTTTTGCCATGTCAGCCTGGACTTTTTCTTTGGACTACCATAGAGGACGTCACCACCTAAGGTTGTGAGGCTGCTTTTCTTCTTATTCTAGAATAAACATCTAAAATTGATCAAAGAAGTCACAACAGAGATGTATCTGTTCCTCTCCACTGACTGCAAGCAGGCCAATTATAGCATGGATTAAAGCCATCCAAGAATCCTGGAGTTTGGAAATAACAGAGCAAGTCATTCTTGCGCTTTATTGCTTATACTTAGTATGAGAAAATATTCCTTAAGGATAAAGTTATCTGCTGTGAATCACAACCTAAGACAGAAAAGTAAGAATATGTCCTGTAAGTCATGGAGGATGTTCTCAGGATATGGGTCCAAGCTGGGATCTTCATAATATCCTTTAGGCTATGACTTTCTTCTTTATTTTTATTATCCCTTTGCTGGTGCTAAAAGATACTATCTTTGTGCTTCTTCTGGCAGACATTACAGAGGTTGCTGGTATAGATTCACAAAGTGGGAAGCTTATTGTCTCTTTTTAACATGTATTCATGACAGACTCTGCTCATTTCTGGCCTGCAGAATTCTCTAAATTCCATAGATGATTCAGAAAATGTCCTGTTTAGCTTTTTGCTCACCATTAGCTCTGGACACTGACATTTGTGGAGAGAAAGCAATGAAGGACCCTTCTGTCAAGGTCATGTAATTTATAGCACTGTTTTCTGCTACAGAGATCAGCCTCTCCTCCAACCAGGCTAGCTTTAATAAGACTAGAAATGGCAGAGTGTCTACGGCCAAAGGGGATAATGCTAACCCTTTTAAGAGTGTAGTTATAACAAAATCCCTTAAAACCCACTTCCATTAATTATCGATGAAAATTGTATGTTGGTAACCAAGTTTTTATTTTATTGGCAAAACACCTTTGATTTTACAGCATTTACATCAGTAAGTGAAGTTATGTATTAAACAAAAGTTACATAGTTTTGGCTAAATAATTCTATCAAATTTAACAATGAAACTGCTTTTGTTGCTGTTGTTATTTTAATGATTTGATTTCAGACCTCTCCCAGAATTACAGCATGCCATGAGATAACTCGGTACTCAGATCATGTAACTAAACTGCCCCAGGAAGAATTCGGCCAAACTATTGACATGGGACCACAGCTGCAGAAGATGGCTGCTCATCGACTGTCCCACTCTGAAAATTGAGTCTTGTTCACTTCCTTTGGTTGGACTCTGCAGTCCAAGCATTTGTAGTGTGCAATTACCTTACAGCTTTCCTAGCAGCTTTTGCCTTTGGTTTGGGATCTTTTCGGTTTTGTTTTTCTTTTTTCTTTTCTTCCCAGTTTAGCCCCAATTAACATCAAAAGGTGAGCAATAATATATTAATTCTGAAAGTTTTAAAAATCTTAATTCTTTAATAAAACTCTTTTTATCTTCTAGCTATTCATCAAATCATACCACGAACTTGGTATGAAAGAGAGAAAATGAGAGAGTTGGAAAGTAAGAAACTGAAGCCAGTCTTTACGTGACTGAGAATTAACTCCAACAAAACCTGTTTAAGAAGTCTTTTGGTAAGCTTAATCATGAGAGGTGTAGACAGAGTGTGTATTTGAGACTGAGACCTAATATTTGGGTTTGAATTAGCTGAAAGAATATGGGACAATACTTTTCTGCTCAAATCTTCATTTTCTTTTTGTTCATAAGCTATGGTTATTCTACATTATCTAGGTAGCTATGTAACCAATTAATATACCATGTTAAATTTTATTGTGCTTTCCAAATTTCAATTAAATAATCTTAACAAAACTATTTTTTGTTTCACATTTTAATAAATACTTTTTTTATCAATCGACATTTAATACTGCCAAATAACTACATAACATTTTAGAGGATTTTCTTTCAGTACATAGACTGACATATTTCCACCTATTTACTTTAAGTTGAACTGTTATCAGTCAGAAGCAAACTTGTGATGGATCAGGTCAAGAACACAATTTTAATCTGAAATGCTAAACTAAATAATTTAATTATATATACATATATACAGAAAAATGTATACATGCCTACACATATAAGATACAGTTTTATCCCTGCTTTATGTATACAATGGATACGGTATACAAGACATGAAGTTTTTGCCTTAGTTACTGTCTGTTAAGAGTTAAGAATGAGAAAGTTTGGGGGTTTCTCCATAGTTATGTACCAGAACCTGTAGAATATGCTTACAATTGATTTGTGATGTGAAGATATGAAATGAGATCCAGATTCTATTTTTAATCTCTTTTGTTATATGCTGTTCTCTTATGGTCTGTTAATAATTTTTCCTGAGTAAGCAGATTTTTATCTTTGTGCCCCATGGTTGCATTTCAGAACAGCCTGACATACACCATAAATTTATCACTGAATTTCTAAAGATGGAGATAAAAACCACTATTCATTTCCCTGTCAAATCAACTTTTAATGGAAGTTTGAGGCTTTGTCCTGTGTGAGGTAAAAGGAAAAAAAAAGCAGCAAATTAAGAGCAGGCTGAGATTTTTATTATTTTGGCGAAAACTTCTTAAAACAAGACCAAAGAGACTATAACTAGAATGAAAAATTAATAAGACATTCTAAATAGAATCCATTTAAATGGCTTATATTCAAGAAAATATATTGTCGTATTTGAAGAACAATTTATAGTTAAAACCATATGGAAACATCTTTTACAGTTCCTTAGGCATTGGCAAAATGCATAATTCTTTCCTACAGTGAAAACCATAGAAAGGTGATATGGTGTTATCAGTAAAGACTTTCAAGGACATCTCTGTTCACATAGAAAGAAGGATATTCCCATGTTTGAACTGGTACCAAACAGCAAAATTTTGTCCAAATGCAGTTATTAGAAGTGTGATAGATATAAAACTTGATCCAAAATCCTACATGTCCTTTTTCTTACGAGAACAACTCTGAAGAACAGCAATGTAAAATTAAAGATGTTTTAGCTAAAGACTGAATCATTCTCACTAGATTAATACACCCAGTGATCTAGATAAGAACAGCTGGATAATTAGGACAATGGATAAATATATAAATAACAGCAACTAAGTATTCCAACATGTGTTACCATTCCCGTTTCACCACATTTATTCTATTTAAAAGGATTATCTTGGCATTCTGTGTGTTTTGTTGTACCATGAAATCATAACTTGTAATTGTCAGACCTGTGGCAACAGTCTAAAGTTACAAACTAAGTTTATGTGCTGGTTTTGGCTGGGATAGAGTTAATTTTCTTCATAGCAGCTAGTATGGGGCTAAGTTTTGCATTTGTGCTGAAAACAGTGTTGATAACACAGAGATGTTTTAGTTACTGCTGAGCAGTGCTTACACAGAGTCAAGGCCTTTTCTGCCTCTCACCCCACCCCACCAGCGAGCAGGCTGGGGGGGCACAAGGAGCTGGGAGGGGACACGGCGGGGACAGCTGACCCCAACTGACCAAAGGGATATTCCATACCATATGGCATCATGCTCAGCACATAAAGCTGGGGGAAGAAGAAGGAAGGGGGGGACATTTGGAGTGATGGCGTTTGTCTTCCCAAGTAACCATTACGCGTGATGGAGCCCTGCTTTCCTGGAGATGGCTGAACACCTGCCTGCCCATGGGAAGGAGTGAATGAATTCCTTGCTTCGCTTTGCTTGCGTATGCAGCTTTTTCCTTACCTATTAAACTGTCTTTATCTCAACCCATGAGTTTTCTCACTTTTACCCTTCCGATTCTCTCCCCCATCCCACCAGGGAGGAGTGAGCGAGCGGCTGAGTGGTGCTTAGTTGCCGGCTGGGGCTAAACCACAACAGGTTAATAATTTCACTTTGAGATCAAATGCTGACTGGTGAGGGAAGACTATTTTTATAACATTTTACTATTAAAATTATATTAAAGGAAATAACATGATGGCTTTTTCTAAAAATGAGTTGCTATTTCACATGGCTTTAGGTAAGAATGTGATACTTTCACTGGCACGTAGCTTTTGATATTTTCAACCTCAAAGTTGTCACCTAGGACTCTTATTCAGAATTAATTTCATTATCTTCTATAGGACAAAGTTGATTCTATCATACTTAAATGAGTCTAAAACTATAATTTTTCCTAAGTTCACATTTATTTCATACTCAAAATTTATACTCACAAAAAGAGGATGTATATTCTGGGTTTGAGGTTTTTGACTTAGCTGAATACTGATTTGAATGTTATTCATTTCTAGTAGAGTCCAGAATTTAAGCAGAAAGTTAATCTTCTTCTGCTGTGTCAGAGCACTTTAAAGCAGCTATTCCTTGTACAAAACACTTCCATTTAGAGAGAATTGCTTGGTGATTACTGAAGTTCAAAAATAGTGCTTCAATCTTTTAAGACTTTTTAAAACCCTTTTGACTGCTCTCAACATATGTGCAAAATAACAAAGATAGCTCACTAGCTAGGCAAACATACAGACATATGGATTTCTGAAGAAACCAACCTGGCTAAGTTTGGCATTGTTTTAACATCTTAGTCTTTAGCTTAATTTATTTTACATAGTCAAGGAGAAGATCATAAAATGGAACACAGCTTGTTAGGCTAATTCATTGATTTTTAAATGAAAATTAATGATAAAGCTTTGAAGTTGATAACATCTTGATATAATATTTGGTAGAGACTTGGATACAATCTGGGGCAGAGGCTTCAATGGCAGCAAGCTTTCTTGCAAAAGTCAAATAGAATTTTACTGATGGTTAATAACACAGCCGTAAAGGAAGCTGCTAGTGTTTCAATATGAAGTTGTACAGTACATATAACTAATATGTATCAGGAAATTTTATTACACTATATTTCAGATGATATTTTCCCTGCTGCAATGTGTTTCAAGTATAACTGAATGAATGCATTCCTTCTTAGAAAGCTACATATTGTATATCTGGTTGAAAAAAGACAATTTTTTTTTTGTAGGGGTCACATGGGATACCAAAGTGTCATATCAAAAGCCCAAAAACCAAACAGTATTTCCATACTCAGCATCACAGCATTCTACCTCAAGTTAAAAAATTTTACTATCATGCACATACACACATTCCACAATAACTAGCACAACTGAATTGTCTTTTTCATCTATAATTTCAGGTAGCCTGTACAATTTTTACATCCAGTTGCCGTAATATCTTAGTGTGATTATGAAATTACAAATAAATTTCAAAAAGTATATTTGAAGACTGAAGATTAACTTAATGTCATTTCTGCACTACATCCAGCATTGTTCCCTAAGTGGCAAAATACCAGAGCTGATTTTATCTCCACAGTAAATAAAAATGCTAATATTAGCTCATTTTGGTGGAAAAAAAAAACCATTCTGACTTCTGTTTCTCTCCTCTTGATGCCCTCATAGTCACTGCATTTTCTGTAAACCTGACATTGTACGTGCCACTGTGCTGGTTTTGGCTGGGATAGAGTTAATTTTCTTTATAGTGGCTGGAATGGGGCTATGTTTTGGATTTGTGCTGAAAACATTGTTGGTAATACAGGGATGTTTTAGTTGTTGCTGCACTAGTCAAGGCCTTTTCAGCTGCCCATGCTCTGCCAGGTGCAGAAGAAGCTGGGAGGGGACACAGCCAGGACAGTTGATCCAAACTGACCAAAGGGCTATTCCATACCATATGGCGTCATGCTCAGTATATAAAGCTGGGGAAGAAGAAGGAAGGGGGGACATTCGGAGTGATGGCGTTTGTCTTCCCAAGTAACCATTACACGCGATGGAGCCCTGCTTTCCTGGAGATGGCTGAACACCTGCCTGCCCATGGGAAAGAGTGAATGAATTCCTTGTTTTGCTTTGCTTGTGTGCGCAGCTTTTGCTTTCCCTATTAAACTGTCTTTATCTCAACCCATGAGTTTTCTCATTTTTACTCTTCTGATTCTCTCCCCCATCCCACCAGGGGGAAGTGAGCGAGTGGCTACGTGGGGCTTAGTTGCCGGCTGGGGTCAAACCACGACAGCCACACGCCGATCTTGCAAGTGGGAAGAAAGAGAAAAACTCAGGAAGCAGATCTGAAAAATTGTTGTTCTATAAACTATACATAATAAGGATTCCTGAACTTGCTTCGCACTTGCTGTTGTTGTTGATATCACATCTCTTTAATTTAAAAATATATTTGACCAATATCTAGTACAGTGTTACAGGAACCAGTTCTGTGTGGCTGGGCTCCTCTCCCATTGGCACGTGCAATGCCTCTTGCAAACTTGCACTGCAGTGTGGGACTTTATAGCAGTTTCTGGCATGGCTGTTTATGCAGAGTTGACAGCTACATAATGTACTTAGCTCTGTGTGAATAACTGATTCTGAAGTGAAAAATTGGACAATAGATTTGTTTTGGGTCATACTGAAACAAATGAGCCTCCTTTTTATTGCCAAACCAAACCACTGCAAATATTTTGGTTAATATCAAATTAGCATCCAGTTATTTTCTTGAATTCTTTTTTCTGCTGTTGTTGTCTTTATTTCTATTCTCTTTGCTTTGCTCCTTGAGAAGACAAAACTTTTCTTATGAGCAATACACTAAGGAAGCTGGTTTTGCTGTGTGGTTGGGCCTACTGTCCACCTCTTCTGTTCTGCAACAGACCCTGCCCCTTCCCAAGCCTCTCTAACACCTCCACTGAGCAAGAGTCAGCAGTGCGGTGATCAGTGGGGAGCTCTGCATATGCTGATTGGTAAGTTAATTGGTGCTGATTGCTCATCTGACCTGGGCTGAGGTCAGCCCACTTCTCCCTCACTTCTCCTTCAGTCTCAACACTATCGGTCACATTACCTTTTCCTCCTCTATCAAGCTGTTCTTTTTCTTAATCTGTAGAGACTTTATTACACTTGAGACATCAACCCAATGTTAAATTTGATCGAAATCTGTCTGTGGGTACAAAAGGCTATCAAAGATGGACTAAAAAAAGGGATTATTGTATAGCCAGTTTAATTTTAAGTAGATTCCTTGTCATGATGTCATCTTGAAATGAAAGGACAAGATGTTTTGTTTCCAAATTTCAGGATGCATATTTTGTTTAAACACACCCTTTTCAACTGAAATATTCACTGGTTGCCTGATAGATTCAGCAATTATTTTGAAGCAAAACTTAGATGTTGATTGAATCTGATTTTTTAGGTTTAACTCTCTATATCTTTTCAGCATCTAGTCTGTTGTACAGAGCTTTTAATCTGAACATCTTGAAACAAGTCTACAAGTATAATAAGCATACATAGCAGAATCATTTACAGTAGTATTTCATGCCAGTTGAAAAGAAGATCCAAGGAAAAAGAATATAACTGGTTGCTTGGTATAAAACATTTGATGGCTCTTTAGAAACAGAGGTAAATCCCCAGTCTTTAGGTAAGTAGGCTTGAGTGCAATAACTGAAATCTTTCCTCACTCCCAATATTTAAATCTGTGCAACTCGGTTCCACTAGGGACTATTTAATTCATGCAGTGTGATGCCTTGAATACACAAAATGAAAGAAATTGAACATATTAAGGTGCATGCCCTGTACAGCAGCAGAACCAGAGCTTGAGCTATCATAGGACGCTGCTTTAAGGACAGTCAAGGTTAATGAATTGACTTGCTGCTCTAGTCAGACGGTTTCGGCTATGATCCTGCCACTTGTGACGAGGTCGAGGTGGCTTATCAGCTTCCTTCTTCCGGGTGGTGTATTTCTCCTTGTCATATAAGCGTGGATGAGATGCGCGTCCCTACTATCAAGCTATGTTTCTCCTACCTAATGTTTGGCAGAAGGGGCTGTTAATCTTAGGTTTACTAGGAAGCTGAAGAAGAAAGAGAGAGGAATCTCTCAAGCCCTTGTACTGATGGCAGAAAGGCAGAAAGCAACATGGTGTCTTGCTTTAGTGTTATTGCTGATGCACTGGCTACCTTTAATTTTTTAACAAAGCCTACAGATTAATAGGCCTAACCTCTAGAAGGGAAGGGGACCCTCAGAGTGGTAAATAAAAGGTACTGCTCACTTGGAGGGTTAGGTGAATGATAAGGGTCTATGGCTTCCTTCATGGAAAAAAAGCAGAGATCAGCACACCTAGCATTTGTCTTTTATATTGTATATCAGGCAGAGTACCTGAGGAAAGCTAAAAATGGGATATACAAGGACTTAAAAATGTCTTCATTGCGAGTTTTATAAATTAGACACCTAAATTTCATTTAGTCATCACTGTCTTTTCACCCTTTTCCTCTTAATTGCAAAACAATATTCCCAGTCCAGACAGCCACCTCCCCTGTATGCAGACTATCGATTTAGCTTGCCATGAATGGCTTATCAGCCTTAGGCATACAAGATGCTCACTAATGCTTCCTCACTGCAGGTTCCCCCCCATTCTCCCATGAACACTTTTTTTCTCTTGCTCCTGAACAAAATACTTTACATCGAAACTGCTATAACTCCATCTTGCAGAAGGGATCTGAGTGCACCGCTGCTCTCTGCTTCCACCAACTTCTTTGTAACACGATGCCCGCAAGACATTGTTCTGGGAAACACTGAGGACAGACAGCAATTAGAAATTCCTAGTAGCCTGTGGTGAGTGCCAGATGTACGTTTACCTTTAGGTACTATCAACCACAGCTAGCACAAAGTCCTTCTTGCCAAAGGGAAAATCATACAAAATTTCAGGTAGCTTGTAAACAATTTTCTATATTCTCCAAAAGCATTTGTACATTTCTTTGGAATTTTTAGCTTATTAAATAGCTAAATGTGATGAGAAATGCAGGCAGAAGGGAGCTAGTGGAGGTGGAGGCCATATTGGAGGAGGAGAACATTGGTGGAGGAGAACATTCACGGATGCCCCAGGGAAGCTATCTACACTGGGAATATCCTTTGGGATCAGCCTCTTTCAAAGAAGATTGCAAATCAATCTCTGTGGTGAGTGCAAGGAAACTGAGTCACAGGTTGAAAGATTTCATATCTTATGGCCTTTTGGTCTCATACTTGTCAAGAATTAATTGGTGTAAGTATGAAAGCTTGATAGTGAAACTTCTCCGCTGACTTTTTCTATGTGCTCCCCCAGCCCCTCAGTTCCCCTTTGCTAATAACCTGACCTTACTGAACCAGGATGTGACCTTGTCTTTAGCAACATGTCTAGTCTGTTCCCTGTTTAGCCTCTCCCCTCACTATCATGTCCACTGAGCTTGGTACCTACCTATTCATCCTTGTCTAGCTTCATATATGCTTTAATCTAATTTATGCAATTTTCATTAAAAAAAAAGGATTTATCCCCATCTTTCTTGTCTCTTTGTTTGCACTGTCTTTTAACCCCAAGGTCTGGACAAGTGTTATAGACACCTGGGCAGAGTTAAGATGACGGCAGAGAAAAATATCAATAGGATTTGGGCAGAGATTACAAAGCTTTTTTGGCTGAAGTGGTCAAGGAAGCTTGTGTGCACGTATAAAGTAAGCAATTTAGACACCTGGGGATTTTGCATGTCTAAACCTGGACAACTAGCAGATTAAGGTGTTAAGTGACTGCTGAGATCATGGGGAGACTGCTGAGATAAATCACAAAACCAGATTTAGTTGTCTAGTCCCACCTGGACAACTGATCTAGTGAAGACAAATCCAGATATAAATATATGTCTGGTGGTGATGCAATAGCTCTGAAACAGGCCCTAAAAGTTGATATGCCTTTATAAGCTAAGATTTTCAAGTAAGTTGTCTTCAATTGTGAAAAGTCATAGTAAAAATGAAAATAAAAAGACTTGCGTATGTAGGAAAGACAATAAAGTTTGCTATTCAAATTTAAGCTAATATGACAATACATCTGTTAAATATCATGGTTGTGTTTTGTTAGTCTGAAACAGGATTTTTCCAAATCAGTTTTCCATTAAATCTTATTTATTCGTTTCTACTGTTACCCCCTCAAAGATTGTTTTTTTTTGTTGTTGATGTGACTTTTGCTTGTTTATAAATGGTAAAAACTGTGTTAGCCTTCAATTAGAAGTTATTTTCCTTCTGGCTGATGAAGTGGCTTCCTACCACTATGCTGAACATCATCAGAAAGGATTTAATTGTTTAAAATGCAAAATGTCTGTGCATCCTGCTTCTCCAATATTGTAACAATATTCCTCTAATTCTTTCTGTAATTCCAAATGTTTGGAGCAACTTCCTTATGTGATGGTATCTCATCAGTAGCTCACATTAATACTGTGTGGCTAAATAAAGCCTCCCAAAAGCTGATATCTGTAAGACTAGATATGGACATATTTTTCCCAAAACTGGTTTGTTCTTCACAATATTTGAAATAGTGGTGAAGCTTTTCATCAGCATGTGCAATGGCAACATCTTCAATAAGATCACTGGCTGATTTTGTGCAGATTTCAAAATAGGTTTATTATGCTTTTAAACAAACTTCAGGGCTCAATGGGAAGAAGGGAAGTGAATGCTCTTAGGAAACATCTATTCTTTGTTGCTCCTAAAAAATTCAAAAGGTTGGCATATTTTCATTGAAAATAAATTTTGAAAAAGTATGAACAACTATTATGTAAAAGCTGATGGAACTCTTGCTTTACTAAAAGGCCATCACAGTCTCTTTAAACTTAAATCTTTGTTATAATAGCTAAACAGAGACATAACTTGGAGTACATTGGAGAAATGGATAAATCATAAAATCAAGCCAACATCATTGTGTTTGGTATAGAATACGGTGTCTTTCCTCGTAAAACCATCTCCTACAAAAAAACCAAACTGTGCAATCTTTTCACCTTCCTACTTTGGCCACAGAGATTAGGCATACAACTCAGGATATCCGAGTGATACTAGCTGCTATGAAGTATGAGAGAAACCCATGCAAGTAGATACAGTAAGGTCATGACTCACAAATGGAGCACATAGACCTCACAAAAATGACTGACTTCCCAACTGATGTCACTTTAGGACACTCAATTGAAACCAGATTCATGGCTACTTACCAAAATTGCAGAACCAAAATATTTTACTAAATCAAACAGAAAGTTAGGAACAAATGTTGCAGGGCAGAGGAATCTCTATTAGTTTTAACTCTTTTGGTGTCAATTGAGGGAAAAGAAATACCATCAATCTTAAAATGTAGCTGGAAAAAAGATTATCTCCCCATCTTCTTACAACAGTCTCCTGTTGTTGGTTATAATTTTGAGAAGTAGTAGCTGGCATTCACAGCTTTGTAGATAAGTTTTAAGATGCAGCGAAAATTAGTGTCATGGGTTCATGGAAACCATCTACAAGGGATTTGTCTGATAGTTTATGTAATTTGTTGACAGGAATGTTATGAAAGCCCTAGAAGAAAGTGGTCCAACAGCATGCAAGGAAGGTTTTTTCATTCTGGGTTTTAGACCCACATGGGGGGTGCGTGTAGGGGTGCTTCACAGACAGCAATTCTTAGAAGTCTAATTGAAGCTTAAGATGGAAAATATGCCCCCCCTGCAAACAGGAAAAAGAGAAAAATTTCAGTAGTACCACATCTTCTCAAAATAAAAACTTGTTCCCTTGACAATTCCAAGCACCATTTCTAACACATTCTTTGCGACTGCACTGAGGATATTTGTCTGATAAGGATATTCTATAAATCAAAAATATATGTTATAATTAAGTACATGAAATAATTTAAGATTTCCCTACTGATGTAATAAACTTTAAAAAAAAGATTCCAGGAAAATTTAAAAAAAAAGTAAAAAATGTTGGTAACTATTATAACTGTCATCTTGCTTGTATGGTAAGAATGTCTTTCTGGGGCAATAAAAGAAGGTTACAAATTAGCATAATGAATGCATCCATTTGTTTTTACCTTGAAGACTAAATGCAAAGTTGGCTTGTAAAACAGAAAAGTTGTCTTATTATAAAAAAATTCAAAAAAATATTTGAATAAACTAATATATTTTAAAATGGATTTTGCCATTAAAAAAAAGGAAAGATTCACAGCAATGGGAACACCAAGTTAGAATTGATAATTTGTTGGAAAAAAAAAGTTTTATGTCTAAGTAACATATTTCTGATTACATATTACACTGTGACACTACTTCTTGTCTTTCAGCCATTTTGTGTTTCATTTTATCTTTCATTGTTTGTGTTGAACTCACTCAGGCTTGACACAAAATCATTACACTTTTTTGAAAACCATACTGTAACCCTGGGATCTATTTATTCCTTAGTAACGGTAAAAGAATCATTAATACAACTGCTGTCTTTGGATTTCATATGAAGTCATAACTTAGATGTAGAGCTCTTGTATATGCTCACTTGGAAAAGATATTTTTTCAGGGGTTCAGTTTTGAGAAATAGCAAAAACTGATCAAATAAAACATATCAACCAACATAGTTTAGTATGTGGCAGGAGGAGGTTAAAGTTTATATAATAATCAAATGCAAACTGAAGTTTCTTTTCTGTAATTGTCTTGTGAGGCCTTTACATCTGGTGCCTCTGCATCAATGGGCTATCACAACATGAGTCCCTGTATATATGGGTACAGAGACAGCACTTATGAAAGTAATAGGATACTTATGTTTTGTAAACTTGTGGAGATGTTACTTTAACTGCTACACTTTGATCACATTTTCTAGGCTATATCAGCAATCATAATAATGAGCTGATTTTTAAAAAAAACCTTGCAGAGAATCAAATAGCCAGAAAGACATGATGGCAAAATTGTTGTACATTAACTAAACCCGGAATTTGAAAAGGGTTGATTTTTTTGTTTCATTTTGTTTTATTTCCTGATAAGCTGTGGAAAAATAAAAACATCCATCACAGATTTATACAACACACTGGAATTCAACATCTTCTCTATCAGTATACTGACTTTGGGTTTATCCATCTTTTTCAGAATAACTCTAAGCCTAATTGTGTTTTACATTGAAAAAGTTGGAAATATGTTTGCTTTTGTCTTAGCTTTCTAATTCTTTAGACAATAATTAATCTTTAAAAGTAGGGGAAAAAAAGAGGAAAAAAGATATATCCTCTTATTTTGGAGCCTGATACAGCCAAATCAAGGGGATTAGCTACGTCTGCAAATCAAGCACACGCTTTAATACTATCCTTGATGGTCAGTAAATTATCTTGTAACCAGTTCCCCTTGAAGTTATGAGGGACATTTCACTCAACAGTGCCCAGACCTACAGCTGTAAATCCAAACTGCCAGATGAACAGAGAAGTCAAGAAATGGCCACATTTCGTCTGATCTCTCTCAAAAAGGCAAGAAACTTAAATTGCCAAAGAAACGTCTATGAAAATAATCCAAATATTAATTCTTCTGAATACATCAGAAATTTCTGGACTAAAGTCTACACTTTGCTCTTATTTGTGGCTGTCTCAGTCTGGAGTTTTGGATTGAGCTTACTCCTGTTAAGTCCATTGCAAACTGGAGATGATTAAAACATCAGTTGTAAATCCAAAAATTAATGTGTGTGTATACATAATTAATTCTTTTATGTTTCTTCAAACATAAACTAATATCCATTTAAATAAAGTTATTTTTTCCAGTTCTTAAGGATCAGAAATGTACTGGGTAGTTATGCCTTGGAGTTCCTTGTAGATATATTTGGCAGTTTCCTCAGAAATTCCTCAGAATCTCTAATGAGAGAGGGATCTATGTATGTATCAAATGCCAGTATTAGTCTGGGAAAAATATGCACACTTGAGTGACTGGTTCTTACATGGGGATATATAGATCTGTAGGGATGTATTTAAGAATAAAACTATAAAATGGAATAAGATAACATTTTAATTACATTTTTAATTAATATTGAAAGGTACTACTTATATTTTTTTTCCCAAAGCAGAATAAAAAATTCTTTACTGTATTTTCATTTGCCAAGGACTATGCAGCCTTCGATATAAGGAGCTGAGTTTAAGACACAGATTTGTTTGTTGTTGGCTTTTTTGTTCCCTTCTTAGAAGAAAAAAACAAAGCATGTTTTTAACTTACTTCTGATATCATAAAACAGATTCATAGACTGCTTCATAAGCAGTAAGTCCCAATGTACTAAACTAAATTATCTCTAAGTTTTTGAAACACTTTAATTTTGGGACAATAAGGATAATAAATAGGTTTTGGAGAAGTCTTCAGTATCTGTAAACCTTTTGTTATGGGCTACTTCTGTCATCTTGAATGGATGTATGTGTATGAAGCTACAAAGAGTCACTAAGAACAATAAGGAAAAGGAAGGATATTCCCTTTCTGGGGGCACATTGCACAGAGAAGAATTTAGAAGGACATTTCTGGAGCTCCTACCTGAGTTCCTTACCCTACCCACTCTGCCCAAATGGGTTTTCTTCTGTTTGCTTTCTGTCTGACACCCACTCTAGCACTGGCTGAACATCTCTCCATTGGAGGGGAAAGATGAAAAAAATGCTCTTATTTGGGAGACCTTGCAGTTTTGTAGTTATGGCAGTCCTTGGGAAGATGGAAATGTAATCCTCCTGAGTGGGACTGCAGCCTAGAGCTGTGCCTCCCCTACCTCCCGAGTGGGTATTCTGGTCATTGGACTCTTACTGAAAAATCACTAGTACCATATCTTACTTTTCAGCTTTCTTTGAACAGGGTCACAACACAGAAGTATTCATCAGACTTTAAATGTTATATGGAGACTTATCTATATGGTTAGTGGGGAAAAATAGACATGCTGCACCACTGTCTAAATTTCAAGATGCTTTTAAGCTTCTAAGTCCTCTCTCAGGCAAGCTCTCAGTATGCTGGCTGCCATTTCACATGTCCTCTACACTTAAGACTGAATAGTAATTCCTACCATGACAATGTTTTATATATCTGAAACTATTATTTTTGGATTTGAAATTTTCCAGAATTGAGCTCTGGGAAACAGAAAGTTCTGTGTGACATTTTGAGTAAAGACAGTTCAGCTGAATGGAGTGCAAAAAAATATGCTTAATAAATTATGGAAATGTTCTTCTAACTTGGAATTACTCAAAAGGAAGGAAAGTGCTTTCAGTGAGATATATTCAAAATATGACTTAATGGATATCACATGCAAGGCATGGTTAGTGTATGCCTCACCAGATTTTTAACTTAGCACCTGAGGTGTTCCAATAAGCAAGGCTGAATTGAACATCCATAACTAATGTAGATGTCTAATGAAAAAAATTGCCAGCGGTGTACATGAGTTATCTGCAATGCTCTGCTCTCATTCCTTGCAGCTGTTCTTAAATGTTCACAGTTGTGAAATCTCACACAGTTTTACAATCATAAGAGAGGGTTTCCCACTTGCGCTTCTGCAGGTGGTCCCAATCCAAAGCAGACCATACTCTGTGACTCCAAGGTTGGGATACATCTGATCTAATTTCAGATGTCTGCAATGAGATTCATATGAGTCATTAGGATGAGGTAAATCCCACCCTGCAAATGCTTCTTTCATTCTGTTGACCATAAAGGATGTCTAATATAAATTTGTTCAGTGATAAATATTTACTTAAGAAAGATGAATTTCATTGATACTCACTTCAGTACCTTTGCATCAAGGATAAATGTCTACTACAAATGTCCATGTTTGTTTTCTGCAAAACAATGGAAAATATCATATGCAAAAAAAATTAGTTTGTTGTAGGTTTCCTACAAGCTATGACCAGACAAAAAGGAACTTTTTCATCAGAAAGATAACATACTTGTAGGGTCAGATTCTTTTTTTATTCTTACTAGTGTAAAGTGGAAGTAATCTCACAAAAGTCAAAAGGAAAACTGCTGTAAAACATGCACAACAAAATGACAAATCAGGTCTGTTGTAGTTCTGAGGTGCATAATAAATTTCTTGCACGTCAGATCGCTTGTTATGATAAATACCTTATTTTTAATGTAGTATTTTATTTAGAAAATGAAAACTAGACTGAGACATTTCCATTTAAATCAGGCATTATATCTATGGCATCAAAAGTCTATGGTTTCTTAAATATCCTGTTTTCTGCAATCTATTGATACAACCTTATATATTTACTATATAAGGAAATATGAATTATTGTCAGTCATATATCAGTCTAATTTAAAGTTACATTTTGTATACCATTTTTCCTTAGGTCTTCAAATGTTTTAGGGTCTAATACCTATTGTTCTCAATGCCTTTGAGGGTCTGGAATTCAGTGGATATATTCAGGTTTGCCCATAGTTTCCTTCAATCATCAAATTCACTAGTCAGTTAGTCGGTATGTACATTTTTTAATTATACAGATAAGTAACTTTGTCCTCTTCTCAGACTTGTGAAAACCAAAGGGAGTTCCATTTTAGAGTTGTAAAACCTGATTAAGTGAAAGGAAAATTAGATGAAGGTTGCCTCATTTACTAAGTTCCCTCCAAACTTTCTCTCTGCTTTGATTTTTACAACTACATTAAAAATACAGTTAAAATGTAGTATAAACCAGAAAACTCTATTTATAATTCACTCTTAGGAAACAAGATTTTGAGAAAATAGAAACAGTCTAATAAAGAGGATCAGAGAAGTTGTCTCCTAGTTTTATGAAATTTTAGAAAATTTAATAAAATTAGGAAATGAATAAAATTTAGCAGTTGCATAGATGGTCCAGAACCTGAAATTGTTTAGAATAAATAACAACTAATACTAACCTCTGTATGTAAATTTTACGTTACATTATGAAAATAAAAGGTTATATTTCAAAATGCTCCCAAGTTTAGCAAAAAACTTAGCTACACAGATGTCTTCCAAGTGAAGAAGACAATACAGGGTGTGTCAACGAAGAAGGATCGAGAAGAACATACATCTGCAAACCACAGGCACCGCAGTACGCCCAGACACGAGTAGATTTACCCAGCTGGCATAAAGCAAAGTTCAAATCAAGACCAAAACTGCCAAGCAAAATTATTCTGGTTCAAATAGATGATTCCAGACCTGAAGCTGTCCCCAAACTGTTCCCAGATGTCCTAACCCTAGTCAAACATTTAATTGTGGAGCCATGCTGTGAGCCCTCTCGGGCTTGTTTATTCAGGGCTCCAGTGGGGGAGATGAATTCCAGCAGCTTGGAAGGGTATGTCTGGCGAGGCAGATGAGGCACTGAGCTGCTCCAGGATTTTCCAGTTTAGCTTTCACTAGAATGAAGGCAAGTTTTCGGGAAAGATAATAATACTTAGGCATGCGTTCACATAGAGCATAGTTCCAAATGCATTTAAATTACATTATTCCTGTGCATTTAAATTACATTATTCTTGTAAGGAGAGAGCTAATGGTTGAGTTATGAAATACTTCTCTGATACATATATAGTGAAAATACCCTACACAGTAAGACAAGAATGTGTGTTACTGCAACAGTATTAATAACCATCTGTACCTTTATCACATATGATCCGAAGCATGACTGTTCTTTCCTGTGAGAGCTAGTCATTAAATCAGTGCAACATTTCCTTCAAATAAATAAGCACAACTTATTTCAAGCAGTCCTCCTGCAATTGCTTGATGATGATTATATTGAAGTAAGATTAAAATTTCTGAAATGCAAATAAATTCTGTCTAAAATTTTACTCAGTTCTCAAACTTGTAATAAAACAATGTTTTCAAATTGATCTGAACTATCAGTACAGGTAAAGATGGACCTGACAGAGAAATGAAAGGATCCAAAACTTAATTTGTGGTTTTTAATTGATATCTATCTATCTATCTATATATGTATATATATATCTATATATATCTCTCAGAAAATGTCTGTATTAAGTATTTCTACAATACCTGTCCCAGTTGCTGTTCTGGGTGACCATCTGGAGCAATGGTTGCTGTTACTGGGAGTTATCTCCTGAACTTACCCTCTTTCACCACTGCGCAAGGAAAATACACAAAAACAAGATGATGACTAATGTATAGAAAGATCTGCAGTATTTCAGTGGTACCCAAACTTATGTTTCCTCAAAAATGTTTGGACTGAATTGCAGTCAATAATGTTGGAGGGGTTTTTTCCACAGTGCACTTGTGTCCAAATAAAGTGTTTTCTCAAAAGAGACAGATCTCAGAGTTTTTAGAAGGAATTGGAAAGGCAGGCTAAAAAAAGTTGGGTATCTGAGTATTCCAAAGTACTTCAGAGGCTTCATCAGAAAACCTTTGCTATTTGTTTAATGCAACACCTGCATTCAAATGCTTTTTGTAAAATATATTCCCAAATGTAGGGGTATGAATTATTAAAATTATTGACAAGGATGACATGTTTTCTTGTATTCTCAAGATTGTGAGCTGCATAGATTGATTAACCTGATTCAGAATGTCTATATATACCTATAGGTATTGCTACTGTAAGTTTTTAAAAAAATAAAAGTATGGTTATTAATATTTAACTCAGTGAGAAAATTTGTTCTTTTTCAAAATGGATATGATTCCTTCTATTGTGGGCAAAGAAAAACAGCACAATCAATGCAAGTAATGACCTTTTGAGATTTTAAGAGCAACCTCTACCGTTAGGGTAGGGAAATTCAAACAATCACTACATGCTTGACAAACGGCATCTGCTCTTACATGTCAGTGAGGTTTGCCAAACACCAGCACTTTGGTATTAAAATGAAAATGGAAACTTCTGCAGAGATGGTGGATTGTACCATTGTTAACTACTAACTTAAAAACGCATCTCCTGAGACCCCAGGAGATTCAAGTGGCTACAGCATTCATTCTTTACTGTACTGTGGACACCATGGAGGCAGGGGTGAAGGGGTTACAAGGAGGATTTCTGAGTCTGGATACACATATAAGTTTGCATCTTGACAGTCTATCAGGATGAGGCCATGGTGTGTACCATTTCCCTGGGTATTCTTTTGTAAGGAGACCTAGGGCTGCATGTCTGCAGGTAATGGGGTGGCATTGTGTTAGATCCTAGTCTGAACAGCCATGTATCAAGACAACAAAATAACGTGGACTACGCACTGGGTTTGCAGTTGAGGCTGAGCTATCAATACTAACCTTTATTTGAAGGAATTAAGGACTTTGTAAAGGCCCCTGCTAGGCTGGGAGCCTGATGTAATGATCTAACCATATGTCTGGCTGTCATCGAGTCCCAAGTTCTGATCTGGGCTTTGATGCTGGTAGCCTCTGCGGTCTTGGGCAAGTTGCTTCTGTGCTCTGTGCCTGCAGACAGGAGCAATGATACTCCTCCTCCTCACTGAGAGGTTACGCAAATTCATTAGTGACTGTTTGTGAAGGGTTTTGAAGTAGAAAATCACTCCATAATTGCTAAGTATTATTTAATAGCTCTTCTATAGTAGGCATTTCCTTTTGAATTACCCTGCTTGATGTTTCATTAAAATGATATCATGCTCACTTGCAAATTATAGTGCAGGTCATGTGCTTGCCAATATAATGAAACATGAAGAATTAGAGGCATCTCCCCCTAAATAAATTAATTTGCAAGAAGTTATCACTACCGGGGTCAGACTGTAGGTCTCTAGTTTCTCACATCCATGGCACTAACCATATACTGATTCTCATTTCTTTTTATTGATTTTTGTAACGTTAATTTGAAACTGCTCTTTTCATCGATACCATCCAGGGCGTTTTTTCTTCCCAGATTAAACAACATTATTAAACTCTGTGTGATCTATAAATTAAATACCAGAGGTTGAAACAGAACTATCATTTACAGTAACTGCACTCTGTGTAAGACCAGCAAACAAAGGAGAAAAATGCAAGAGAGAAAAAGTAAAGTCGCGTGACTTTGCATTGTCATCGGGCAAGAGCAACCTTTTGGCCCTTATGCTGTAATTTTATGAAAGTGGGCATAGGAGTGCTGTGCAGGGACCATCTCGAACTTCTGCTCTAGCGTATCTCATGGTTTGGACGGTAGGGCTGTGTCTCCACTGCTGGACGAGAGTGCCTCCCCAAATACACCCCATCCAGGGAGCTGTAAGTCTCCCCGTGTGTATCCAGGTCTTCACCTGAAAGAGCACCTACACAGTTAGGGCGTAGGACTCAGGCCTTGTATCAATGTGCAGCTGTCTGGAGCCAGGACGAGCATCTGGGAGCTGGGACTTTGGAAAGCACCATGTATCCCACAGCTGGAGACATAGCGTGATTCCAGTGGCACTGGGAGATAGACAGGCCCTTCTGTAATTCAGAGACCAACAAGCTGTTTTCCTAAACTACAAGCATGGCTATGCTACTTCAGTTCGATTATTTATTTCAAGATGTCCAACCTTACCTACCACTTTAAAAAAGTGAATATTATTTTTAGTTCATATCTCTCTAATACTTACACCATATCTTAGGATAATAACTCAATAGAACTAGCTATTAGGAAGTGAAAACCATTTTTTTGACTCATAACAATGGGCTTTTGGCATGTGACTTTATTACTCTTTGGAATCATTTTTGGCTCGTAAGTAGGAAGCATCTTCAAGTTATCACTTTACAAACATGGGTTTTTATAAATAACTACAAAACTAGGAAACGTTTCAGGAGAAATAAAACATAAAGATACAGAAATAAAGCATGTGCTTCTGCATACTTCTCCTAGATTTTTTTACTATTCCAGTATAAGGATTATATGTAGTGGGACAAAGAGTAACTGTCAATGTCTGTGTTCTCAACAAAAAGGAACATAACAGGGAAATAATTTCACTTTGGATGAAAAGGCACATACTTGGGACCTGCATTCCCCAAATGAAAACTGATATTCAGGAGAGATAGCAAAACTTAATGTTCTGGAGAGCAGAACATGCTGCTAAGTGTCTATGGCACCAGTGAAGTGGGAAAACGTCTGGACATGCTATTTGCCAAATAACTGTTATTTGTGGAGGAATAACTCCAAACTCATATCCTACTGCTTTGGCACACTGAGTGATCCAATAAATGAAGACAGACGCTGACCCTGGTCTTGATCTACTGTATGTAACTAAAGAAAATATCTTAAAGAACATTCTCGTAGTAAATTAAAAAAGAATTTTTTTTTAACTTTCAGTGTTACAGTGTATCATTCTTGTTATTCCCAGCTAGTCTGTTGTGTTTTTTTTTTTTAAATGGAAACCCACTGAAGCCCAGAGAAAAATGGAAGAAACAGTGAAGCTGGGAAACCTAAAAGTGAAATTTTTATTTTATTTCCTGAGCTGTAAAAAAAAAGGGAGATGAGCATAAAACCAATAAACTTCTTAACATAATGGATTCAGATAGTCATTCACATTCAGTTGCTACAATTAACTTTTGATCCCTCACATCACAAAGGTGAGTTGAATATTACCCTCTTAGCAGGGGGGGAAACCAATGACACAGAGAGCGAGAGAGAAAGAAGCAGCTCTGAGTGTTCAAATGAAAACCTTGCGTCCTTGGATGGTCCAACATGACTGGCCACTTTTCTTTCTCAAAGAAAAAGAGTCTTTCACATATGGCTCTTCTTGGAAATGAGTTTCCCTCCAATGATACATCTCCTCTATAGCCAAACAGAACACCCTCTCTCTGTGGGCTGCTGGCAGCGGTCAAAGCCCTCAGGAACCTGAGACTCCATTTGGCAGTCAGAAGTAAGAACTCATCAGATAAATCAGTGGTATAGGCCCTAAGATATCCCAGTTTTCCTGTGTTATTGAATTCATGATAATTGCTAAATCTTGTAATTTAGAAATGGCAAAGGAAAAGTATGTGTACCCTGTTCAGAGTTGGCACTTCTTTGTTTGGCACATGATTCCTCCTGTACCAAGTAAAGGGAGAAGCTCTATTTGCCCATTAATGCGCTTCACCTCGTCTTCACACAGCGAGAGATTTTGTCTCTTTCTTTCTGTGTAAGTTTATTACACGTTTTCCTTCTGAACAGCTGTCGTACTCATTATAAGGGAGAAAACAATACTTCTAGACAATATAAGTATTTACTCTTTTAAAGTTTGTTTGTTATGGATGTTAGAATACAAAGTCTGTTTTGCTTCTTAATGAAATGCCCATGTTTCACACACCCCCAAGCCCATCAGTTATTCAAAATGATTTCAGGTCACACTCAGTTTAAAAATTAATTGAAAGGAAATTAGTCCCACAAGGGTATAGCTGTGAGCTGTAATTTTGACTGACATTGGGATAAAAGACTGTGGATTTAATCACGTCACTTTTAAAAGCATTTTATATATGTAAAATTTTTCAATTTGCCACAAGCATATATGGCTCTAAATTGATCTTGACATATATCTATCCATTTGTGTAATGCAAGAGCACTATAGGAAAAAAATTAATTTAGGAATTACTTTGAGATACCTGTCACTAACTATTATTTCATCAAAAATGTAACTGCCATTCTGAAAAAAAAAAAAAAAAAAACCCCAACCCAAAACCAAAACCCAAACCCTCTCCCATTTTATAACTGAATTGATTTACTAGACTTACAGTCTTTCAGTGGTCTAAGTCGTGGCACTGGATCTCTGATACATGGTATATCCACAGTATTCCTAATGATACAGAAGAGGAGACTGAACAATCAGAAAGTCATCAATATTTAGCAACACTACATGAAGAAAAAAATTTCCAGTGTGCTATCCGTGGTCCATCAAAGATTGTTCAAATGTTGATCTTGACAAACAACTGGAATTGGCAGGATTTGAAGGAAAGTGCGGCAGGGCATTGACTGTGGGCCTTGCTGAACCATCAGGCTCCCTATGGCAGCCTAGTCTCAGGTGTTTACAGCATGGGGAAAAGGGTAAGGATGTGATTTCAGGTGTGGCTTAACACTTTAAAGTGAATAAGTATTTTCCTTCTGAAGCAGTTTAAAAGGTTTGAATCCATTCCAAACCCATTTGGAACAACATAAAGAAAGTGTTTCTCTCATGTATAACCGTTTTGAAACATCAGCAGCCTGGAAATTACTACTAATGTGGCAACACCTTATTACTTACCCAGAAGTAAGCTAGAACTTACTAAAATGCAAAACCCTCCCTCTACTCACAACCTGGCAATGGCACTTTGTTCTGAGTTACTGATTCATTTCTGCCGAAGTGATGATACATCCAGGTGATACTTTGGCCCTCTAAATTCATGGTTTTAGGAAATAGGAGGAGAACTAAATGTGTTCCTCTGAGGCTTCCTTATTCTTGTCTTTCAAAGGTGAGGTCACTAAAGTGAAGAACAGAAAAATCAGTAACTCCTTAGAAGAGTTACAAACATGTTACTTGGACTCTCTTTTAAGATTTTGTCCTATTGCTTTGCTTTGTCGTCCTCCTCCTTCCTCAATATAATCTGCATTAAAATACCTCCAGTCCAGACCTGAGGCTGTTTTAAAGATGCTCCAGCAGCCTGAGGGTTTAGAGACAGAGTTCTGCTTTAACTAAACAACTGCAATGAAGAGTCAGGCTGACATACTCAAAAGTCAGGTTTTGACACTGATCTTGAAGGACAGTCAGGCTCTCCTTTTAGGGATACTGACAGGACTGACTGAGGAAAAATCTTTCTCCTTTCAACTTTAAGAATCTACAGTGTGAGCACCTAGAAACATGAGGTTAAATGAAGATGACAGTGAAGAAGTAGCACATAGGTGAGTACTTTACACTAGCACATTAGTGTTCTGGCTTGGAGCCATCTGCCAATGGCTAGAGAGTGTTTTATAGACAAAGTTAACACACACATAGCACAAATGGTCGTCTTTCCACCGGCTGTTTATGTCCGAGTCCAACAGATGTATTATGCAATAAGTGTAGGTGTAAAAATGTGCTAAGCTTAATTTCCTGAATAGGAAATAAAAATGAATAAATGTTAGAGAAACATTTGAAATGCTATTTGGCTTTCTAGGGTAATAAACTTCCTTAAAAAACATGATTTCTTAAAGAAGATCAGGAGAAAATAAAGTTTGCCAGCAAGAAAATGGTTATCTTCGGAACACATAGATATTCTGGATTTATGAAAAGCAGGATGAAATTGTAGGCAAGTGTAGCTTTAAATGCCTAGTGATAGGATTCTTTTTTTTTTTTTTTTCCCAATTACCCAGAACTTTCAACTTGGTGGTGAAGTTTATCACAGAAGTCAGGAAATAAAGATCAGAAAATTAAATCAGGAAAAAATAAATGTGAGGCTGGCAAAACCTTGGATAGAAAATGGGGTGACTGAACTACATATGGGCTTTCTACTATGAAAAGTTTTGGAAAAGAAAACAAAAAGTCATATGCAGAGAAATCATAGAATGCACCATTTCCACAGCCATCTGCTATAAGGATGTGACTGTCCAGCTGTGCTATTGTGAGAGGTGAGAAAAACAACCTCTCAAACAGGACCTGCAAAGAGGGAAAAAATCCCTTGACAAGCCTGAAATCTTGTTTCACACCTCTCCCACCACAGGGGTTTTCTGTTCCACCATACCATTTATTAAAGTTGCATCCCGGGACAAACCTAAGCTGTAAAGCATGGTGATCCACGGAAAGCAAACGTAAGTTACGGCTATCACAAGACACAAGGGAAAACAGATTAAGTGACAGACCTCAAGAAAAGAGTTTCTCCTAATTCTAAAGGTTATCATAGGTTCTGGAAATGTCCCCAGCACTTAGAAAGATAAATGTTATTTTTCAAGCCAGGAAAACTGACAGTGCCAGAATTTCTTTACATCAGTTGATTGAAAATGCACTTAGGCAGAATGTCAGTAATTCTTACATTGTAAGGGTTTAAAGTTACTTTTTACCCACTTCTGTAGCTCCAGTGCTTAGTTAACAAAGTGGATAAAAGAAAATCTCCAAAACAGTGATTCCAGCATCACAAGGGCTATCACAGGGAGTAGCCTCAGACCTCTTAATGGTTGTTCATCAAAATCAGAAAGACAAAGCTTCTCAGGCTTGATATTACTAAAGAGCAGAATAAATGAATAAACCACACCTTTTCATGACCCTTGTAAAAGGTAAATAAATAATATTAAAAATAAACAATGAGAAAAAAAGGAATGGCACACTTCAGTTTTGACTTAAAAACATACAAATACTTAAAAGCCGTCTTTAGGGAAAGTTGTTAGAAAAAACATGTAACCTGTGACGGTAAAGAGCAATTCCTTTTCTAAGATCTCCCCCACTTTAAGGAAGGAAATTGCTGAGAGCTGCTGAATCAAGCTCCTGTCAGTACCTCTGAGGCTTTCTGTTAAAGCTTTGCTTTTCCTGTCAAATTCACATGGAAAAAGGAAAAAAAATCTCTGCAAATGTTGGGATTACATTTTGAGTTACGACTCCTAGAGAGGAGAGATTAATTCAGTGGACGATCTGCCTTAGTGGAGCTGCAGGTCAAGCCCCACAGGTCTCCTAACTAACCAGGTATCTTCCAAAGAGTGCATATGATAAGAAACTGAGAGAAGTAGAAAAGGGTCATAAGCAGAAAAGAAAACACTGGCCAGAGTTAATCACAGACAGGAAAAGTTTATAAGCCATTTATAGTGCGGGAGCTTTTAATTTTATGATGCTGTTTTGGAAATAGTGTGATTATTTGCTCTAATAGAATGTGCAAAGGCAGTATTAGATAGCAGTAATAGGTTGAAATGTTCTGAGAGAGCTCTGTGTCACCATACAGCTAAGCACTCAGTTAATAGATATGGGGGATCTTTGCTTGCTAAATAGGAACAAAGTAATTATGGCAGTCATCCAAGAGCAAATGAAAGGATGGGGACATGGTTTTTAATAGCTTACATTTGAAAAAGTTGGTTTCCAGCTCTCTGTTAGACAAAAGGGAAAGAGAACTGGAGAAGACCACCCTGGAGAAGACCTATGGCTGGTCCAATTCTTGTAATGTTCTTAAATCTTGACATTTCAATGAAAAAGGCGTGGGGTTACTTGCAGTGCACATATATTTTCCCAGTGGCTGTAATAGCTACATCTCTCATTGAATTTTGTAGCTTCAACGAATGTGTTTCATTTCACAATTGACAAGAAAAACTGAATGCACACGTTGTCTGATACAATGGCTCAGTTGACAAGCAGTCACTTGTCACATTTCAGTGACTTGGTTTCTTTAGACCACATGAACATGTCCTTAGAGTGGTAATTAATACCTCACAGGTAAAAGCATTTGTGTGTTTTACTTCAAAGTGTTCATTTTAACCTTAGATAGGAAAGAACTGCCATTTAGTATTGAATTCACAGGGAATATGAGTGTTTAGGCACTCAGATTTCTAAAGAGAGGGAAAAGTTGTGACTACAAACATTTTGCCTGCATCCTTCTGTAAGTAGTCTGCAAACCTGATCCAACAGATGATGACTTGTTTGGTTTCCCTCTGGCTGCAGAAGACACATTTCTTTTCAGTGTAAAACCGGACATGAAGAGGGAAGGTTGGTGCATGCCCAGGTCATGCCCTGTATGGAAACAGGAGGTAATTGGGGTATATTCCAGCCCAGAGCCAGGAATTCAGAAGCACCTCTATCCCTGCTAGTATAGGCGTAGTCTCTGAGAATGAAAAGCACCATTTTTTCTCCTGAGACATTTGGCAGAGCACGGCAAATGTGGCTGAATGCTGTTTCCCCCACCACATAAAAGCAAGACAAACTTCCTAAGAAGTGGTATTGGACAAATGCTGGGAAGTCAGTGACTGACTAGGGCAAGAACAGGCAAATTCATAGTTCAGTAAGCATGTAAAAACCAGAAAACTGACAACGAGCCACTCCTTTTACCTCAGCTGAAATGTACTAAGCAAGTGGAAACTTCAAAACTGTGAAAGAGTGATGCCAACAAAGAGTCATCACTGCATTGTAAAATCATGATTTAAATTAGCAATTGCTTTCTAGCTTGAGTGTAGTATATCAGAGGCTTGGCTTCTCCTGAGAAGCAGAGAAAAGTTAAAAATAGGTATCTAGATAATATGTAGTTAAAAATGGGAATGAAAAAAATCCATGACTAGCTTAGCATGTTTTCATATTTTGATTTTTTTTTTTAAATGTTGTCTTTAGTTTTTCATTGAACTGTTTCCAAGATTTTTTATGAAAATCTGAAGGCAAAATTCAAATGATATTGAGAAAACCCCAAATAGGTAGCTACACTTCATGATGTGGACAAACATGAACAAGCGTGAATCTAAAAGCTGCGTCATTGTATTAATTTGATGTTGAGCCCCAGGGCCTTAACTCTATCTAGTCTTTCATTTAAATAACATTTTCTCCCCCCGCCATATGCTTGCTGTTAAATTAACATATTTTCTTTCACTAGTAATGATTCTGAATCTGATCTAAAGCCTGTCAGAAGCAATAAGAATCCTTTGATTGAAATCAGATCTTGGAGCTATAATTTTGACAGTTTTATGTAAGGAAAATTGACAGGTGACCACTGTTGTGGGAGAAAACTGCTCAACTCATACAGTTTAAATCAAATCAGTATTGAAGAGGTTTATTGAATTATTAATGACACATAATTAAGCAGCAAACAGCCAGCTATCCTTTCAGGATCAATACCAGGAATAGAACAGATAAATCACAATACTGGAGTCTTACCAAAGGTTAGTAAACAACTACAAATTTCTAAGCACTCTTGTGCAACTAATCCCCACAAGTTCTAATGACACACACGTGCTCACACACACGCATAGAAATGCACACACATGCAGAGGTAGGTTTGCACCCCCGCCCAGGCTGTGTGGGTCACCATCACCGCCCATGGGGGTTCCTCCATTCTCCCTGTGGGAGACGTGGCTGCTCCAGCATCAGGTGAGACCCTACCACTCCTGACCACCCACTGACCCACATGTGAGGGAAACACAGCCAGGGTATCCCCCTGGGGTGCCCTGCATGGATAGCCCCTGGCTGGGTGCAGGTGCCCATGGGACAGTGCTCCATCTGGGCTGAACAGAAGGTGCAATCCCAGGGACCACTTATCTCAGTGTCAAACCTTGTTTCCCACTTCCCTCTCTCCAATTTTTGCAAATTCTCTTGCTTCTTTTACACTTCTTTTCAAGCTAATGTCTCTTACCTTCCCTTGCCCCCTTCCAAAAGTCTGTGTAATCCCCAGCTGCAGTTTAATCTGTTGGTTATCCTCCTGTTCAGCGTTATCTGAGTAGGCAAAGCCCCTCTTAGGCAGCCTGTTGTTTTCCACTCAAGCATGCTTCATTCTCACTTCCAGGACTCTCCTACCCAGACTATTTTGCCAAAGGACGCTACATGGATTCCCCAGCAGAACACATATTATCTATATGAAGTATCACCGAATGCAGTCATTTACATCAAAGACACCATATGAGACAAACTCCACAAACTTCTTAAGCCCCATTTTAATGATAGTTACTGTTTTGCCTTCATTTATTTCAACTGAAGGACTTGTACCAGAATCCCACAATTTTCATGCTTAAAAATTTTGTTCTAACTTTCAGCCTAAATGTATTTATAGCGAGTCAGAAAAATTTGCTTCTGGGCTAGCGTTGCCCTTTAGTATACACAGATGTTCTGCTCCTTGGTGCTTTCTCTCTTCCTCACCGTATATCCAGAGACAGCAATTTGTATCACAAAATTAATTATAGAAATGTTGAGGGGAAGGGACCTCTAGAGGTTCTTCTGCTCCAGTCTCTGGTGGAAATTAGGACAATTGTATCAGGGCAGATGGGGTTTTGCCTAGGCATACCTTTGAAAAACTCCCAGAAAGGAGATTCAACAGCCTGCTGGGGCTCAAGGGCCAGGAATGGCTCAGCCTTTGGGCTACCTACCAGGCTCTTCAAGCCAGCTCCTTTAGCTGTGACACAGAGCCCCTGTTCTCTCGAGGCTGCAGAGATGCAGTGCGTTCCGAAAATGTTGGTGATGAAGCACATTACAAAACACATTTATGTTTCGTTTAGTATGAAGTGCCCTGTGGCAACTCTTGACATCGTTTCATTCTGCTGAAAGGATTTTGAAGAAACTTTCATGCAGTATTAGCTTGTTCCTCAGCTGTAAGGAATATTGAATATAAATCATTTATACCAATAGTGCAAAAGTGACTTTCAGTCAGATTACATGCATTCGTCCATTTGACAAATGTTCACAACGTCCTCAGTAGGTAGATGCCTGATTCACTGCAAGAGCAGACAGCATCCACTGAGCAAGTCTTTGTATCTTTTTCTCAGTCATGCACAAGACATACATATTTTGGATTAAATATTCCCCTGTGTTGATATAAGCTTCCTGAGGGGACAGGTGTGCTAAGCTTAGGGTTGTGTTTACTCGCAAGGGCAACATTCAACAGGCACAGCACATGAAAGTGTCTGGACGATCACTTCTCAGTCAGAAAGAAGGAATTCTGTTTCTGAGTTTAAAGGTTCAAGACTTTTTTGTCCCAGCCTAAAATTCACTTGCAAGTGCAGGCTGTTTCAGTCCAATTTTTAGAGCGGGGGGAGGAGAGGATGGAATGAACATAATTATTTCAGTATAATACTTCTCCTATTTTCATATTCAAAAAAGGTATGTTAAAATTTAAGTAGGAATAAATATCCACTAACAGAAAGTAAAGGGAAAACAAGCTAACCTGTAAATACCCTACTGTATGAAAAAGCATAAATTGTTTGTTTCCATTATATGTTTTTGTTACATAGACCATGTCTCTGTCATTCTCTTAAACATCCCGTATTTTTGCACTGCACATATTGAAATTTCCCACCACAGGTAGAAAAATTATCATTGACTTGGCAACAGTAGGCCATGTCAAAAGACAAGGTAGCATTTTTAATTAAAAGAACTTTCCTCAGTGTGCTGAAGTGTGCTACTGTGCTACATTATCAATCAGAAGTGGTAGAAAAGCCTCCTACTCCTACAAAACATAACTATTAATATTCTCCAAGCAGGATAGAAGTGCAATTAGTGAACAACATACTGTGGAATTTGATTTGTTTGCTGACTGTGTGATGGTGTAGCAGCACAGTTTTAAAATGTTCAAATGGAAGCCTGCAGCCACACATAACTGCTTTGGTTTATGTTTCCTATGTCTTTCTGTGTTTCCTGTCTATCCAACTCTCATTCAGATGTTGTATTTCCATGCTCTAAGGCAACTTGAGTAAAAAGTCACTGATGTGTATCTTAGTCTCATTTTTCTGATGTACATCCAATTGCTAGCAGTGGAGTTTCAAAGCATGTGCTGAAGTCATTTTGGGGCAGCTAGCAGCAGCTCTCAAAATCTCTCTCTTGTGGCCTACGGTCACATTGTGTTTGAAGGATTTCTCTCTCTCTCTCAAGTGTACCAGATGGACTTTTTGCATACAACTTCTCAAGCTCTGCTGGAAAACATTCCTCTTCAACTGCAGCAGTATGTTATTCCACTGGCAATAGTGATCTGGACATTACAGTTAGCAGAACCATCTTTGGCACAAATTAGGCTCAAACACTACTCTGCTGAATGACTGACCTCTGTTCACCCCTAGTATCTTAGGGTATTGTAGCTGGGTGAGCTGTATCCTTGAAACAGATAATAAATATGTTGTGTTGCAGGCCTTGTGTCACAGATGCACTTTCCCCCTCTCTGTATTGCATGAGTTTCCAGGTGTCTGCAAGGCAAGAGATTACTTTTTTCTCAGGGTTTTGCAGTCAGTCAGTGATCTCTGAGCTGATCTAATATAATTGACACAGGAATCAGGTACCTTTTCTTCTTGGGGAGGCTGGGGGGGGGGTTGGTTGGGGAGGGGATGGTTTCATTTTTCTGGAGACTACCAAGTGTCCTGTGCATAGTCTGACTAACATAATTCTATTCTGCATTTAGTTTGTCTCCTCAGCTTTATACCAATACTTTGAATTTAATGAGATTTGGGGATTTTTCTTGACAGTTCATGCTTTCTTTGTGCTATTTAGTTACTTATGTCTGTCTCGTCCTCCACATTTGGATATGGGTTTCCTCACCAGTTTTGTGAGTATCTTTAGCTTTCAGCAGAGTTGCTGTGGGCTCTCTGAGAATCTCTAGTCCTCTATCCCCAAGTCATTTCCTGAAGATAAAATTTTCTGAGCATTAAAATGTGGTATTGTATTACTTGAATTCAATGTGTGAAACATTCTACCCAAAAGGCATTTTCATCCCAGTGGATAAGGAAAAGCGGCTCCAAAGATCCTGTGTGCAAACAACAAAGGTAACTAGTAGTCCCACTGTACATGAACTGCTTCAAGGTGGTGTTTTGCACCGTCCCAACTGAGTTGATTTCCCTGGATGCCTCTTCCTTGAGCAGGCTCACACTAGCCTTTCTCCATAACCATCACCATTCTTGTCGCACTCTGTTTCTCCTCCAGGTTCTGGGAGGGCTTTTTAACATTTTCAGGAGCAAATCTGTAATTATCTGATAAACTGTGTGTTTGCTACACATTCAAGAATGAATTTGGAGAGTAGATCCTCCTCTTGTGTAAATATCCATATCTCTAATCAGGAGTCAATGCTAGTTTATTTCAGCTGAAGATTCAGCCTTCAGACTGGAAGCTGTTATTATGAATTATAGGATCAAAACTTTATGTACCTGGTTATGGTAGTGCAGCAGAATTCCGATATTCTGTGGTACTGAGGAAAAAAACTGTCAGAGGTGACACATTTTAAAAATATTTGTTGTTTATTCCTATAATATGGAAGGATCGTGACTATCGTAAAAGGTGAAATGAAAAATGGCATTACCCTGTTAAAAAATCCACAAGATGTTCATCATTACCTTCACTTATTTGCTACTGTGAATGTTAATACTTCAGTAAGGACAACCAAGAGACCAACATAGGCAGTGTGAGAAATCCTATCTGCACTGTTTATATTTGACTGCAACTATAAGAAGCCTATATGATTTTTTTTTTTTTTGAGTCACAAAGGACTAAGCCTAGTAAGCTGTCTCTGCATGAACTGTATTATGGGAATACATTGAATAATGCACTGCCATTTGCACAGCTATACTGTGCTGTGCCTCACAGCATATGTTGTGCTTGAACTACGACAGACATCTTTGCTGGCAAGTTCTGCCGCCCTAGGATGCTCTTTTATCTCTCCTTAGTGACATCTGATTGCAGATGTGCTATCAAAATGTAGATGTTTCTTCTAGCTTTGTGCACCCAAAAGTCCAAGATTTGTATTTAGCTTAAAATATTCAATGGTGTATTGTAAAATGACATGCACAGTAGTTGACATTTGGGGCCTGGGGATCATATTTAGAGATGTGCCAAACTTGTCAATTTGGGAAACATCTGTTGCTTTGGGAAATGTGATGCAGTGCAATTGGATTTGCAGGAGAATCAAATGAAATTCCTATAATGAGTCTATGCTCTGAACTGTACAAATTTCAGTTCTCCTTATTTTGATCCACCCATATAAAATGAGGGAGTGGTGTTTTAAAAATGCATTTGATGTTTCCTGCTCTCTCATCCTACTGAGATCAACTGTAAAATTCTCTTTGTCTTCCACTGGGACAGAGTTAAGTGAAGGCTGCAGATTTCTGAGAATTCCTCTTGTATGCCCATGTGCCAGAGAAAACAGATGAATTTATCTCCCAGTTTAAGAGCAGAGTATGTTTCTTCTAAGCAGTCCTACAAGATATCATAACCACATATTTCTTGATCTACAAGCAAAAAGCCTAGGTTCCAAAACTAGCGTGAAGGCTTCTTACATCAAGCAGAGAACTACAGCACTTCTGCAATTGGCTGGCTTCTCCCACCTCACCCACCTACCCTGCATGTACACACAAGGCTGCACTCAGCATTCAGGTGCTTGGACTGGCATTAGAGCAGTCTTCTGTAAAAGGGGTGAGCTCTACCAGGGAGTGTTTTCTTCTAGAGAAGCTGTACTATGCAAGAAACCTAATGTCAACACAAGACAGCTTAAATGCATGTTATATTGATATACATATATGTGTATGCCATTAGATATTAGACTTTTTTTTTTCCCCAAGAAAGACTCATTCACCCAGGGAACAATTCAGTATCATCAGTAAAAAAGAATCACACTCTTTCTCCTTCTATTATCGATGGAGGTCAGCTGCAGTGAAATCTGAACCCAGTAGGATCTATACCCTTTCACTCATAAAAAGTAACAGTGAAAGTCATCAAGAAGTAGAAGGTGGAGGAGACCTCTATAGGGAAACGGATTCAACTGGATATTCCTAAAAGCATTTCAAAATGGCACTATCAGAAAGGGTTAGCTAAGCTATTAATCTCAGTTCAAAGAACGTGCAAGTAAACTCCCTGGTGCACAGAGAACTAGATTGAATCCTTATGAACATGCTGACCTGTTGGCTCTGAACATTATAGGGCAAGCAGAAACAATTAAAAATAGGAGAAAAAGAAGTAGAATAAGTATATTATTTTTCTATATAGTAGTAGTTTCTTGCCAGCTGGACAAATTCATATCTTTCTTCTAAAATAAACAGAATATAAGGAGTTTAGTTTTCCCTTTCTAGTTTTCTCTTGGTAGTAATCTTTATCCATTTTGTTGAAAACCTTTCCTCTCTGTCTGCAAGAACAAGCAATATGTCTCAGGAAACTTTGCTGGTTATTTTTTCTGGACAATCTTTTTTCTTATACAGAAGCTGTCTGCATCTGGGTGGTCAGATTAATATCTCGCCATACGTTCAAGTAGACTGGAAACAAAACAGTAGAAGGAAAATACAGCGCCAACTAAGAAACCTTAGAAAGTTTTTTTAAAAAAGTAACCTATTGGGTTAAATATAGATATATTTCTTTATCACCCAGACCTCCCCAAAAGTGTCAGACATTAATACCTTTCCTGAGTATTTTAGGTACAAACAGGTCAGAGTCTTCCAGAGGCAGGAGCCGTAATACTTGGTCATGTCAACACCTTTGTGAATATAGTCAAGAATAATATTTTGTAAAAAACTGTGAAATACCTTTAGTTTAATATAACAGAAAGTAAGTAAAAATGGATGCAAAAGAAAAATGCTAAAAATTTTATATGTTGGACAAAAAAAATGATATAGTATTGTTTAAGTGCTAATTGTTATTAATTGAAAATAAAGACAGTGTTGTTAAAATATCTTAAACCTCAGAAATTACAGCTAAAAATATTGGCTATTCTATATTCACTGTAATATGAAATTCTCTACTATGAATCATTAAATTCAATAATTCTTAATGCTCAGCATTCAGTAATGTCAACTGCAACAAATTACAGTTCACTTCAACAGGAAGGCAGGGAAGAAAAGGAAGGTAAGGTGAATCTGTAAAAGACATAGAGTCAAGACATTTAACTTAAAACATGTTTAACTTTTCAACAGATGCTTCCAGGACCAAAACTGAGTTAATTATAACTATAGTTATAACTGCAGAATGGCAACAAGTCCAGCCTTCCATGCCACAATATGCAATAGGGCTTTTAAATGCAAAGTGTACCTTAGTTTGCAGTTTCCAATTTTTGTCATGGCACATGAGGAGACATTGAAAGCCTTGGTATTGTTCAGCCTGGACAAGAGAAGGCTCAGTGGGAATCTTATTCCTGCCTTTAACTTCCTAATGGGTATTTAGGCAAAGACAGAGTCAAACTCTTTGTGGATGGGCATAGCAAAAGACAGCAAACAAATGTTTTAGCAAGTCCTCACCATGAGGGTGGTCAAACACTGGAACAGCATGCTCAGAGAAGTTGCAGAGTCTCCATCCTTGCAGATACTCAACACCTGACTGGACAATGTCCTGGGCAATCTAATGTAACTTCGAAGTTGACTACACTTTGAGCATGAGTTCTGACTAGATAGCCTCCAGCAGTCATCTAAATTATCTATACTTAAGATCTAAGATCTAAATTATTGTTTGATTTGATGATTTGTGAGCAGCCTGAAGGGCATATAGGCACAATCAGCTGTCTAAAATTCAAGTTTTCCCTTGATCACTCTCTCTCTGAACTGCAGAATATTTTATTACTTTATTTACAGTGAGGGTTGGAAAATAACCCGTTTGAGGCTGTGTAATACATAACTCATCCTGGCTGAAAAACATAGCAAAGTAATTTTCAGGATTGTCAGCTTTGTGAATGTAAGTGGTCACTAAGAAAGAGGTTCATAATATCACACTTTAGATATTTACAGTGCAAAAATCCACATCTGAGCTACTTATCAAGACTCTAAATTAAATAGAAAGAAAAAGGATTCTAGTGACCAATTCATCTGGTCTATTTCAGATTTCTGTCAGGAGTAATGAATGGTACCTTCAAATGACCTATTTTTCTGTCATTGACTAAAAATATAGAATAGGGAGCTAACTCAGTGGTAAAAGTGTACTGTGTAGAGACTCAAATGAAATTAGTCCCATCCTCGTTATCTTGTAGAAGGAGTCCTTAATCTTCTGTTATATCTCCTGTGTCCTTTGTCAATTATTTCCTCAGGTAGGCTTAGCGCTCGGTTACCATAACCACGTGGTTCAGTTTGTGAGTCAGGGTCAGAGGAGTGACCCATAATCGTCACACCCTGCTGGGATTTTGTTGCAGCTAACACTGTCAAGATGAGGAAATCTATGAAGCCTTCTTTAAAAAACTTGAGAAAGTTTCTGAATTACAGACCCTTGTTCCCATGGGGGATTTTAACTTCCCAGTCATCTGCTAGAAGGCAACACAGTGGGACACAAGCAGTTCAGGAGGTTTCTGGAGGGCATTGGGATAATTTCTTTGTACAGGTACTGGGTGGACTAATCAGGGATATGCACAGCTGGATCTGCTGTTCACTGGCAAACAAGAACTGATTGGGAATCAGGTAATCAGTAGCAGCCTTGGTTGTAGTGACATTAAATATGGGACCTGATGATCCTGAGGAGAGTGAGGAAGGAGGGTAACAGAGTGCAGACTCTGCATTTCAGGCAGACAGATTTTGGCTTATTCACAAAACTGGTAGGTGGCATTCAGATGGATGCCAGCTCTGAAAGGCTAAGGAGCTTGGGAAAGCTGGGAGGCCTTTAAGGACAGCATTGTCCCACTGCAAGGATGGTATATCCTGGTACTTGGGAAGACAAATGCAGTATTTATAGCTTGCCCTAGATATCTGTCCTCCTTTGTGCTCTTTATTGACAGAGCATCCTCATTTGTGCTTCACATATATTAATTTGGGGCAATGTGGGCCTAATTTTATGCATACCTGTGTGGACCCAGGTAATGTTTTACTAAGGTGCCCAGGGATCTCACCGAAGACCTAAAATTAAGCCATGCAGAGAGAGTAGACTATTTTATCAGATTTGAATCCTGTGAAAGCAGGGAATCCTATGGCCAAACAAATAATGAGTATTGGCATTAAACAGAAAACAAAATCATTCCAGGCGGTAAGGAGATTTGTTCTATTGTTTTGTTTTTTTTCCTTGTATTTTTCCTTTTCTCTGATGTGACAAACCTATTCCTTATAAATACTATAAGGAAATTAGTCTTAGTCATCACTTCTCTTCAACCCATATCAGGAGACTGGCTTGGCTAGGATGGCTAGAGCCCTGTTGCAGAAAGGCAGCACACGGGCTGAAAGCAGGGACAGACTGCACAAGAGGAATCTATAAATATTGCCCAGGCATATAGGGATGGTGTCAGAAAAGCTGAAGCTCCACTGGGATTGAGCAGAAACCCCCAATAGACCAAGCCATGAGCAGCCTGGTCTGACCCCAGAGCTGCCCCTGCTTTGGGCAGGGGGTTGGACTAAAGACCTCCTGAGGTCCTTTCCAGCCTCATTTACCCCTTCAGCACTGAAACAGGCACTAGCTTGCATTATTTTGACCAGCCTGATTATTTTTACCCCCTTTTGGCATCTGCTAGACCTCTGTCCGTGATTTGGTGCCACTGAGTCAGAGCAGGTGCTCACCTACATCTCTGTAGAGTCAACAGAAAAAGTTAGAGGTAACTATATGATGCAGAAAAATAATAAGAAAAGTTTTCAATACTATGTACCAAGATGACACTTAAGAGACTCAAAGACATTTCAAGTAAACAAAATAAAAATAAAAATAAATTTAGCTATTGTTCTGATATCTTTTCAAAGTAGTTTGCTTTCTTGAAATGTCTATTGTGTTTTCTTTCAGCAAATGTAATTTTGAAATGCACAGGCAGCATCAGCAGTGCAAATAATATAAAACAAAATGTATTATATCCTCTCTGAATTCAAAAAGGTCCCACTGGGACCTCGTTTCATTTATAGCCAGATCAATCCAACTTCAGCTTGTCACGGGGTCATACTTCTGATATATCCTAATAGAGAAAGCTAAACTTTTGTGCAGATTTTATTTTTACATAGTGATTTTAAGTGTTCTCTTAAAACAATTTTTTCCACTCATCTCATCCATAATTTATTATCTCATGTGTTTCTTTTCTGTCAGTTTTCTTGAAGAACAGAAGAGAAAAAAAGTATGTCTTTCTTTTTCTTTTTCTCTTTGTATTCTTTATCTTCCTCTTTTCTTATGCTTCCTTCTGTTATTTCTATGCCATACCTTTTTTCCCAGTTCCTTGTCTTTGTCTCTTTTTTAAAAGAAATCATTCTTCTATATATCCACTCCTTACACTTGCTTTCTTTGCAGTGTAGGTATCATGACTATCTAAGGAGGACAAGCATAGTAACTGTACATAAACAATGCTTGGTAAAGTTCTGAAATGGTAAAGCAGAGATGGAGTGTTAAATATATTGCTTAGGTTGAAACTGAATTTTTATTTAACATATTCACAAACCTAGTAGTTCCATTAAAGAATTTAAGATATATCCATCCAAAACTTATGTATAACTAATCTAAGGTCTTCCACCACAGGAGTACTGATGTTTCAAAAGAAATTGGAAGAACTAAGTGTTAGAGACATGTAAAATACTGTGTCACTGGCAACATAATTTTAATTTCATAGGTGCATGCAAAATTTAGCATTCTCCAGTAAGCGATGAAGCAGGCTTGTACTAGACAACTGCATGTCAACACAGGTGCAGACATTGAGGATCTACTCTGTGTGTAACGCTTCTTTCTCTTACAATTATCAGTTGTGTATATGTTCTGGTTTCAGCTGGGGTAGAGTTAATTTTCTAGTAGATGGCATAGTCCTGTGTTTTGGATTTAATATGAGAATAATGTTGATAACACACTTATTTTTTTGTTACTGCTGAGCAGTGCTTACACAGAGTCAAGGCCTTTTCTGCTTCTCACCCCACCCCACCAGCGAGCAGGCTGGGGGTGCACAAGGAGTCGGGAGGGGACACAGCCAGGACAGCTGACCCCAACTGACCAAAGGGCTATTCCATACCATATGATGTCATGCTCAGCATATAAACTAGGGGAAAAGCTGGACAGGGGTCTGCTGCTTAGGAACTGTCTGGACATCGGTCAGCGGGTGGTAAGCAATTGCATTGTGCATCACTTGTTTTGTATATTCTTTTATCATTACTGTTATTTTACCTTTATTTTCATCCTCTTAAATTGTCTTTATCTCAACTCATGAGTTTTACCTTTTTTTTTTTATTATTCTCTCCCCCATCGCAGTGTGGGGGAGGGTGAGCGAGCGGCTGTGTGGTGCTTAGTTGCCGACTGGGGTTAAACCACGACAGTCCTTTCTGGCAGCCAACGTGTGACTCGAAGGCTTGAGATAACAACAGATTTGACCAGACCTTGTAAAAACAAATTTGTTATAAGCATTTATTATTGGGTTAATAGTCTCTGGTCGTAATGTTGATTTATTTGCTCTCAGAATTGCTGCGCTTGTTCTCAGAGTTGTGTTATGTAACACCTTCCTTCCTTGCTGTAGAGGTTCCCTGTTGTGCTGCTTATCACCTCTGGGGGCTGGATTAAGGTTATCATTTTGCTCTACTGGGTCACACTGGCTTATGATATGATAAAATTATTGGTTGTGAGATTAATCTGGTATTTGTACTCAGCATTGCCGTCATCTCTGTACTTTGGGAACCATCTCTCGGAAACTGTTAATAATTAGACTTTTTACCTTTTCTCCTCAGAGACCCAATTTATGGGGGAGACAAGGAGGGACACTTTCCCCCACTCCTTCACCTTCCCCTTCTTCTCCAGGCTAGTTACAATAGGTCTTGAGAATTTTGAATATCCTTAGGATGTTCAAACTAGCATGTTCCTACTGCTATGTCTCCTGAATGTGTTTCAGTTCTTGTTTAAGGTTAAACAACTATTTAAGAGTACCACCCAGAGATCTGCCCCAAGGCTGGATAGCTATGAGTGACAGGGTGTGTGGGATAGTATGGGCAAGTACCTAGGACTGTGGTCATCTCCAATGTTTTGGAACTTCACCCCTGAACAAGTGCAGAATCCTGAAAAACTAGTGAAATATTTGGAAAAAGTATGCTGTCACCTGGCAATGCCAGAGAGACACAAATCACTGCAACATGCTGGGGCTTGGCCCATGCCTACCGAGCCCTGCTCAACACTATTCAGTACCCTCAGAGGGAAGAGAAGGTCTCAGGATCTGATGACAAAGTGACAGGCAGCGTGGCTACTCCAACCCAGCAACAGGCACTGCGGCTGAACCAGGGAACAACTCGTGCTGGTTTCAGTCACGTCTATACACAAGAAGAAATGTTGGAAGTGAAAGTCAGCTCGTTTAGTAAGGGAAGAAACTCTTCCCTTAATAAGGGAAGAAGTGGACAAGGCAAGCTACTTCAAAGCAGGGCCATCACAAGAATAGGAGGAGGAAGAGGAAGAACTCATAAACGAGGTGGTAACCACCCTATCCCTGTTCCTGAGTGAGCTGCGACATATGTGAAAAGATTTCAGCCATCATCCATGCAAGCACATTGTCACCTGGCTGCTCAGATGCTGGGGTAATGGGACCAGTAGCCTGGAATTGGAGGGTAGGGAAGCCAAGCAGCTGGGATCTCTTTCTAGGGAAGGGGGCATTGACAAAGCAATTGGAAAAGGGGCACAAGTCCTCAGTCTCTGGAGGTGACTCCTGTCAGCTATGAAGGAACATATTCCTTCAAGGAAGATGCTATATATTGCCCCGGGAAATGAACCACCATGGAGCAAGGTATCCAGTACCTGAGGGAATTAGCCGTGCTGGAGGTGATTTATGGTGACCTGGACAACAAGCAGTTACCAAAGATCCAGATGAAGTCAAGTGCATGTGACCCATGTGGCAGAAGTTGGTGTGGAGCGCACCATTGTTGTATGCCAACTCATTGGCAGTAATGACCTGGAAAGACAGAGAAGGACAAACAGTAGGTGAATTGGCTGGCCAATTCCGGCAATGCGAAGAAAGCCTCTCTTTCTTATCTCGGCTGTGCAGAAACTGTCCCGGGAGCTCCAGTAACTCAAAGAGGATAGGTCCTACTCTCCATTTGTACAGACCAATACCTCAGCTATTAGGAGTCAGCGTTCCTCTGCTCAAGAGAGAAGATAAGAGGGTACGCACCACCAGCCACCCTTCTGCGTGACCACAGAAAGGACGTAAGGAAGTGGGATGGAAAATCTACCTCGACCCTAGGGGGGCAGGTATGTGAGTTGCAAGGAAAAACAATCACCAATGGGGGTTCTTCCAGGAACATTGCTGCTCCGGTTTCCAGTGGGCAGTTCCCCAGACAGAGTAAAAGGGCTGACCTTACTCCTGATTTTAATGAAGGAGCTCCTGACTTGTACATACAAGAAGTGGGTAATGAATACTATGACCAGGACTAGAGGGGCCCTGCCTCCAGCCAGGTGGAGGAAAAGGACAATTGGGCTTACTGGACTGTGTGGATTCAATGGCCTGGCACATCAGACCCACAGAAGTATAAGGCTCTAGTAGACATGGATGCACAGTGTACCCTAATGCCATCAAGCTATAAAGGGGCAGAATCCATCCATATTTCTGGAGTGACAGGGGGATCCCAACAGCTGACTGTATTGGAGGCTGAAGCGAGCCTAACTGGGAATGAATGGCAAAAGCACCCCATGGTGACTGGCCCAGAGGCTCCGTGCATCCTTGGCATAGACTACCTCAGGAGAGGGCATTTCAAAGACCCAGAAGGGTACCAGTGAGCTTTTGGTATAGCTGCCTTGGAGATGGAGAAAATTAAACAGCTGTGCACTCTGCCTGGTCTCTCAAAGAACCCTTCTGTTGTGGGGTTGCTGAGCGTTGAAGAACAACAGGTGCCAGCTGCTACCACAACGGTGCACCGGAGGCAATATCATACCAACTGAGACTCCCTGATTCCCATCCATAAGCTGATTCATCAACTGGAGAGCCAAGGAGTGATCAGCAAGACTCGCTCACCTTTTAACAGTCCCATAGGGTCAGTGCAAAAGTCTAATGGAGAGTGGAGACTGACAGTAGACTATCGTGGCCTGAATGAAGTCACGCTGCCACTGAGTGCTGCTGTGCCAGACATGCTGGAACTTCAATACGAACTGGAGTCCAAAGCAGCCAAATGATATGCCACAACTGATATCGCTAATGCGTTTTTCTCAATCACTTTGGCAGCAGAGTGCAGGCCACAGTTTGCTTTCACTTGGAGGGACGTCCAGTACACCTGGAATCGACTGCCCCAGGGGTGGAAACACAGCCCTACCATTTGCCATGGGCTGATCCAGATGGCACTGGAACAGGGTGAAGCTCTAGAACATGTGCAATATATTGATGACATTATCGTGTGGGGCAACACAGCAGAAGAAGTTTTTGAGAAAGGGAAGAAAAGAGTCCAAATCCTGCTGAAAGCCAGTTTTGCCATGAAACAAAGTAAGGTCAAGGGACCTTCACAGGAGATCCAGTTTTTAGGAATAAAATAGCAAGGTGGACGTTGTCAGATCCCAGTGGACATGATTAATAAAATAACAGCCATGTCTCCACCAGCTAGCAGAAAGGAAACACAAGCTTTCTTGGGCGTTGTGGGTTTTTGGAGTATGCATATTCCAAATTACAGTCTGATTGTAAGTCCTCTCTGTGAAGTGACCCAGAAGAATGATTTCAAACGGGGCCCTGAGCAACGACAAGCCTTTGAACAAATTAAATGGGAGATAGTTCATGCAGTAGCCCTTGGGCCAGCCCAGGCAGGGCAAGATGTAAAAAATGTGCTCTACAGCACAGCCGGGGAGAATGGCCCTACCTGGAGCCTCTGGCAGAAAGCACCCAGGGAGACTTGAGGTTGACCCTTAGGGTTTTGGAGTCGGGAATACAGAGGATCCGAGGCTCGCTATACTCCAACCGAAAAAGAGATATTGGCAGCATATGAAGGGGTTCGAGCTGCTTCAGAAGAGGTTGGTACTGAAACACAGCTCCTCCTGGAGCCCCGACTGCTGGTGCTGGGCTGGATGTTCAAAGGGAGGGTCCCATCTATACATCATGCAACTGATGCTATGTGGAGTAAGTGGGTTGCACTGATTACACAACGGGCTTGAATAGGAAACCCCAGTCACTGAGGAATCTTGGAAGTGATCATGGACTGGCCAGAAGGCAAAGATTTCAGAATATCACCAGAGGAGGTGACGTGTGCTTGAGGGGGCCCCAGTGTATAATAAACTGCCAAAAAATGAGAAGCAATATGCCCTGTTCAGTGATGGGTCCTGTCATATTGTAGGAAAGCATCAAACATTCAAAACATTGGGATACACAATGGGACATTCAAACATGGGACATTCAAGCATTGGGATACACATTTAGCAAAGGCCACCTGGTTACTCAACACTAGGGGATCTGCCAATCGCACTGGCCCTGCCCAGTCAAGACTTTTACGTACTGTAGAAGGGGATAAAGTCTCTGTAGTACACATAAAAAATAAGCTAGGGAAGACAGTCTGGGTTATTCCTGCTTTGGGCAAAGGCAAGCCCATTCATGGGATTGTTTTTGCTCAGGGACCCAGGTGCACTTGGTGGGTGATGTGGAAGGCTGAGGAATTCCACTGTGTACCTCAAGGCCATTTGATTCTGGGTGAGAATAGCCAATGATTTGAATTCTATGATGTTAATTGCTATATCATACTGTCTGTGATCACTACTGTGGTTGCTATATGCCGTATCAATAGTATTACCATAAGAATCACCCAGATTAATGAAGAAAAAACTTTGATGAAACCATGCAAAGTGCAGTGATGATAGAACTGGACAAGTGCAGCAGTGATGGAACGAGAACTGGCTTCAGCATGCAACAATCCAAAACCACACACCATCTCTCCTGCCCTGACTGATTGTTATGACAGATGGAGCCCAAAGTCATGGACTAAATGAACTCAACAGACATTTTAGAGGGATGGCCCATAGACCAAGGGAATGATATCTGTGTGTGTATATCAAAAGACAGGAAACGTGGTGGTAGTTAACTGGAATGTACTGGAAAGTGTGGGACCTGGGCATGACATAGATAGTATAGAATAAGGGGTGGATATTGTCCTGGCTTCAGCGGGGATAAAGTTAATTACTTCCCTAGTAGCTGGTATAGTGCTGTGTTTTGTAATTAGGGTGAGAATAATGTTGGTAACACACTTATTTTTTTGTTACTGCTGAGCAGTGCTTACACAGAGTCAAGGCCTTTCCTGCTTCTCACCCCACCCCACCAGCGAGGAGGCTGGGGGGGCACAAGAAGCTGGGAGAGGACACAGCTGGGACAGCTGACCCCAACGGATCGATGGGATATTCCATACCATATGATGCTCTGCTCAGCATATAAACTAGGGGAAAAGCTGGACAGGGGTCCACTGTTCGGGAACTGGCTGGGCATTGGTCAGCAGGTGGTAAGCAATTGCATTGTGCATCACCTGTTTTGTATATTCTTTTATCATTATTATTATTTTCCCTTTCTTTTCATCCTATTAAATTGTCTTTATCTCAACTCACGAGTTTTACTTTTTTTTTTTTTTTAATTCTCTCCCCCATCGCAGTGTGGGGGAGTGAGAGCGAGCGGCCGTGTGGTGCTTAGCTGCCGGCTGGGGTTAAACCACGACAGTGTATTGCGTTGAGGATCCCAGTGGGGAGTCTTTACTGTTGAGTCCTTTGAAAGCTCAGAGAACTTTCAACCACACGTGGATCAAGTATTTCATTATCTTCAGCTGCAGCTCTTTCCCATCTTTGCTGCACACCTAACTGTTGTTGTAAAGGTAATATGTCTGCAGCTTCTAGTTTTATTTCTGCATTAATTTGGACTTCACATTTGCAAATGGATTCACTAGCATCAGGCTTGCATCTGCAAAAAGATTTCTCTATCAGCTCAAGAAGAGCTTTTTGCAATGCTAATAAATGTTTTACATTATTTTATTTTATTCCTACTGGACAGATAAGTGTTGTATGCTGGCTTTGAGGAGAATGCTGCTGCCTTTCTCTTGTCCCATATGTTAATATCTGCCCACATTTGTTCCAAAATATATTCTTGTTTTGCCAAGATGGAAACCATATTTTGTTTTCTTGAAATGTGGGAATATTGAAATCCAGAAAAAAAGCCTGTCTTGTAATCCACTGTGCTATCTGACATGGAGAAAAAAATGCCTATGTATTTAGTAAAATTCTAGAAACTAAATCATATAAAGTAAAGTCCTAGTCTGAATTTGGATTAATTTTGGAGGTTTAAAAATACTGAAGCTGTTATAGGGGCCCATCAAAACCCATTCAGAATCCACTGCAAGTTTCTCCTGAAACTCTGCATATGAAAGGATGAAAAGTTTACAGACTTTGTTTTAGTTAACATTTTGAAACAAATCTCCCAACATTTAGCAAACAAATACTGAAATAAATAATATGATTCGAAACATGATTGAAATGTAGAAATTCCCAAGTTCTCTCTAGGTTCCTGCTATTATTAAAACATATAAAAAACTCTTGTTAGGTAGATAAAAACATATTACTCCACCAAGACTACAAAGACACGCACTCCTGAGTGTTGGAAGGTAATACAGATCATTCATTCTCCCGTACAACTGGTGTCAGGTTTGACATTTTTAACCTGGGTGCTTTGCTAAAGTATTCCTGAATGGGTGAAACGATAAACATGTTAAACAATACTGTTGATCTAGAAATTATTCACTGTATCCCCATATTTAAATGTTCCAAATATAAGAGGTATTAGATGGTCCAGGGCCTTTTCAGCTTGAAGTAATTTCTGGATTCTTACTATGACGTAAAGTCATCAGTATCTGATGGCTGATTGAAGTCCCAGGTAAACTTAAATACCCCAAATGTACTGGTATTCCTGTCACTATAATCTGAAATAAAAAGGCTCTTGTGGTCATTTTGTTACTGATGAAATGGTAGGGAATTATGTTTATGACCAGATACAATCCTATACAGTGTCATGTTGAGCAACAATAAGAACGATACTAAAGTTTCTACAGTAATTCATAAATTAAAAGACAGCTTCATTCTGTAGATTTCTTTTTTCTTTTTTTTCAGTTAAGGATCAAAGTAACATGCAGTACATTTTGGTCTGTGAAGTTATACAACAATGAGAAAATGGAAAACATGTGGTACTATGACCACAGAAAGACCAGCAGAAAATGGGTATATGACAGAAAACCAGGCCATCAGAGGTAGAAATGGAAAGTCTGAACATTTCTGCCTCTTTCAACTCTCAGACCAATATCAGGAGAATTTGGATTAACTGTCATTCATGAGGAGAGCAGGGATTTAATTCCTTTAAAGCAGCAAGGAAAAGGGAACCTTAGGAAAGCATTAGAGAGAAATTCTAGGGCACAATGTTATTTGCCTTTTTTTAATAGTATGATTACATAGATGCTGAAAGGAGCAGCAGCTTCTGGGATTCCTTATACTGGCACACAGACTGTTGTCACACACCTGTGACATTACCAAATACCTTAATCATTTCTTATCTGCTCAGTTGTCAGAAAACTGTAGCAGCATCAAGAACAGCCTCTGTTCTTCAGCACCATTTGACAAATCAGATCTCCATTTGAGAATATGCTTTTTTGTGATTTATTATTTTCTCAGTGTGATATCAGTATAGTAACAAATGAGCTACTGTATCTTCAAACTCATGTCCTCCCAGTAGAAAAATTTCTTCTTCATAATTTGTTGAAACCTATTATTTTTTCTATCTTTTTGAGGTTACTGTAATTGCATTTTCATATGTAATTTTTTGGGAGAAACATTAAAATCAAATGGACACTATTTGGAATAATAATAATTTATATAAGGCTTCACTGACATAATACATTATTGAGTTTGCACCATGTTAAAAATGCTTAGCTTATTTAATAAAATGGTGTTATGCCTTTTACATACAGAACAGAAAACAGAAGATTCTCATCCACGAGACATTACAGAGACACAAGGCCAAATTCTGGTAACATTCTGTAAACTGTAAACTCCCTAAGCCTAAACAAGACCAGAGTTATTCTGACATATTCTCTTCTGTTCACTTTTTTTTAAATTTGTTTTAAGTAGCTTGTAATAATTTTCTACTTTCTTCTACCCTACATTAAACTTTTGTTATATAATAAACATGTTTTGAGATTATCAGCCAGTTCTCTCAAAAATAAATTATTTTGAGCAGTCCAGCAGTCACAAAGCAGTCACATTCCATCTTTTGGACAGCAGACATTTCATCACAAATCTATCTCAGCATCGCTCCATGACAAGCAGTCACATTCTGAAGTTATTTATGACTCTGGGTATGTCATGCACAAGTGTGAAATCTGGAAAGAAAATCCTAGTTTTTGACTGTGGGTTTCCTGGCTCAGTTTTAGTTTTACCTTTACACTGGGAACACCAAAAATTAAATTCATGTTGAATCTATGTAATATTGGCATCAAATATCTCTTCTGGGAACCATGTGGACTTTTTTTATCCTTTGCATTTACTGGTTCATAGCTAAAGAGGATCAGATTAGGAACAGGCGCTGGGGAAGAAACCTCAGAAGAGAGAAGCCCTGGCTGGCACAGCACCTCCGGCTGGGTGACCTACTGATCTCCCTTCCCACCTACATTGTTCCTTGCTTCTAAGACAATGCTTCCACTTTCTACAGTTGTGGGGAGTCCACCCTGACTTGATCTTAGCCCTAAAGTTCAAAGGAGCTTTCCTAAACTTTGAAACTAACTGTAATGGGTCTGTTTGGGATGGAGTTAACTTTCTTCATAGCAGCCCGAATGGTGATGTGGTTTAGATTTGTGGCCACAAGAGTATTTTACCACAGCGATGGTTTATCTATTGCTGACCAGTGCCTGCACAGCATACAGACCTTCTCTGTTTCTCACACTGCCACCCCAGTGAGTAGGCTAGGGATGCACAAGCGGTTGGGAGGGGACACAGCAAACTAAAACAGAAAAAAGATATATTCCACACCATATAACATCATGATCAGCAATAACAACAGTGGTGAGGGGATGAGTTACTTTAAAGTTGACGTCGCTTGGAGACAGCTGGGCATAAGTCTGCTGGTGGTGAGTGATTGCTTTTGCATCATTTATTTATGATTTTTTTCCTCCTTTTCTCTTTTTCTTTTTCTTTTTCTTTTTTTTCTTTTTCTTTTTCTTTTTCTTTTTCTTTTTCTTTTTTTCTTTTTCTTTTTCTTTTTCTTTTTCTTTTTCTTTTTCTTTTTCTTTTTCTTTTTCTTTTTCTTTTTCTTTTTCTTTTTCTTTTTCTTTTTCTTTTTCTTTTTCTTTTTCTTTTTTCTTTTTTCTTTTTTCTTTTTTCTTTTTTTTTTTTTTTTCCTTTTCTTATTAAACTGTCTTTATTTTGACCCATGAGGGTTTTACCATCCTACTGGAGTGAGCGAGCAGCTGGGTGGGGACTTACCTGCCAGCTGGGATCAGCCCACTATACTAATCTTGAGGGACATCTGGAGTAGCTACCAACAGAAAATGAATGCCTTGAGAGGGGAAAAACAACAGAATCTGCCTCTGTAGATGCTTTTGACTTCCCATGGAGTGTTAGTAGCTGCCAAGCTTTCCAGTGAAATCCCACTTTCTTTGCAGGGAATCACAATTTTATTCTTCAAGAGTAAGCACTGAAGAGGTATTTTTGTAAGGACAAGTCAAGTTATGTGTCACTCTGTGACACTGCACATCATAAAATCTCAGCTAAGAATCTCTGCTTTGCCAAGAATACAAGAAATACAGCAGTGAGAAAGGATCAACTGACAGTGCACAACAGGAAAAAAAAATTGTGAGTTATAACCTTAAATCTGTGTTTACCTATCAAAGAGCAGCACTATCTTGCTTCACAGTGACTGAAGTTCTAGGCAGTATTGCCAGTAAACAATTGTGCTTCATTTGGGAAATATTTTAGTTCTTTAATATGAAAGTCCTGACATAGTATAAATGAATAATAAACCATTCTAATGATATTAAATTGTGTCTGGCTCCCAGTGAATTTCTCAGGCTAGGTAATGTCTATCTAGGCCAATAAAATGCTCAGCTGGCTGAGATAGGAATTCTCGATGTGGCATCAAGGTGTTTCGAAGACCTCAGGTGATTATCAAGTAGGCTGCACTTTCCCTCTAAATTACGACTGAGACAACATCCCCTTGTGGGGTTTCTACATCTTCTGCAAAACCTAGCATTTTAAAAGTTGGTTGGAAAAATAAAATTCCATCCCACACAAAAATCCTTTCCCCAAAAAATAGTACTTATATATTCAGTATTTTAATTATCAAATTAATTAATTTTGATTTTCAGAAAGAAAATGTATCAAACAACAATCAGGATCTTTATAAAATATCTTTCAATATACCTCATCTTTCAAGACAAAGACAAAACCTATTCCTTTTAAATGAAAGCAAATCAGTCTTTCCCACCTTCATTTTTTTCTCACTCTTGTATTTTGACTTCCATCTGCAGAATTAGCAGCTGATATGAACAGTGAAGCACATATATGTTAATCCACAAATGGAACACCTTAAGCTATTGTTTCCAGTTTGTGTTAATGTTTTCCAGCTGAATTTCTATTTTTCTACGAAAAGTGAAAAGGAACTTTGCCAGTCTCTCATTTGTTCCCATCAAAATCCCCCAAATCACTCTTTGGTGAATAAAAATATATCAAAACCAACTATTGAGGAGATATTTAGTCCTAGTTTTTTCCTCAGATTGTTTGGAATTTGATATTCTCCTAAGGCACTGACTGCAACTGCCTGCAAACAATTTATAAAATAAATGTACATTCTTCTTGAGAATAGATCTATAATTCCAAACAATGGATAAATTTTTCACCCTCTCTGTGACACTTGTCATCCTATAGCTATAGTAACTTAATGCTTTTTCATCCTCCATGCTCTCAGGAGTGAAATCAGGATGGACATGTTTGTCACCATGGCAGCAAAACACTACATGCATTTTAACCAAAGCAGATGCAGCATGCAAATCCCCAGATTCTTTGGTTTTGGAGAGCTTTTAGGTGGCTAACTTAACTGTAAGTGCCCGCATAAAAAAGAAAGTGTAATATTTCCCTGCTTTTGAATGCTAAAGAAACCTGCATATTCTGTACCTCAGCTTGTATTTCCCCTGAATGTTGGTGTATGGCTAGTTACTGTATTTTTTCCCCCAGGGCAGACAATGAAAGTTTGTTACAGTAAAGTTGTTGTTTAGAAGATGAGATAATTTTTATAGGAAGCTTTGCTACAATACAAAGACTTTCAGCTTGTAATAATATCACAGTAGTTCACAAAATAACTATTGGAAAGGAAGTTGATATGATTTATTTAAACCTGAAGAGTAAGACTGAGTACCTCATAGTAGGTACCTTAAAAGGGTTGCACAGCTGCTGGTTAAGACAACTGTGTCAGGCAACAGGAATACTGAAGAGCAGTCTTTTTTGAAATACTACCTCTTTCTTCATCTATGATGTCTCACAAAAGATAGGTGTCTCAGGTAGCATTCACCCTCCTTTGTGGTCCTCTTCACTGCAGCATATCTTCCTTCTTAGAATAATCTAGAATCCTTCTTAGAATCATAGAATCACAGAATCATTTAGGTTGGAACAAACCTTTGAGATCATTGAGTCCAACCATAAACCTACCACTGCCAAGTCCACCACCAAACCATGTCCCTAAGCACCACATCTACACATCTTTTAAATACCTCCAGGGATGGGGACTCAACCACCTCCCTGGGCAGCCTGTTCCAATGCTTGATAACCCTTTTGGTGAAGAAATTTTTCCTAATATCCAGTCTAAACCTCCCCTGGTGCAACTTGAGGCCATTTCCTCTTGTCCTATCACTTGTTACCTGGGAGAAGAGACCGACCCCCACCTCGCTACAACCTCCTTTCAGGTAGTTGTAGAGAGCAATAAGGTCTCCCCTCAGCCTCCGCTTCTCCAGGCTAAACAACCCCAGTTCCCTCAGCTGCTCCTCATAAGACTTCTGCTCCAGACCCTTCACCAGCTTCCTTGCCCTTCTCTGGACACGCTGCAGCACCTCCATGTCTTTCTTGTAGCGAGGGGCCCAAAACTGAACACGGTATTTGAGGTGCGGCCTCACCAGTGCTGAGTACAGGGGCACGATCACTTCCCTAGTCCTACTGGCCACACTATTTCTGATACAAGCCAGGATGCTACTGGACTTCTTGGCCACCTGGGCACACTGGTGGCTCATATTCAGCTGGCTGTCAACCAACACCCCCAGGTCCTTTTCCGCCAGGCAGCATTCCAGCCGAAAAGGGTCACTCAGCCCCATTAAGAAAGCATGCACTTGACCTACAATAATACACAGCAGAGACACCTAGGTATTAGGTGAAATAATCTGAAATCTGCTGAGAATTAGGTGCAATCTGCTGAAACCATGAAGTCAGTTTCCCTTCTACTTACTCGTTCCCTTTCTCCCATTCCTGAACCAGTACTCCCCTTCTGCATGGTACAAAGTGAGTTTACAGCTCAGAGTGGCTCTGCTTTACACTGCTTTCCTTCAGTTCATGTAAGGTTGACTTGTCTGAACTGGAACAGCCCCCTTTTCAATTTTTATAATCCTATTACAGTTCAGTATCCTGTGGTCATGATTTGCACAACACTATGTTGCTGTCAGGAAACGTAATTAGGCAATACCCTGCAGACAGGGCACTATCAAGGGCTGAATCCACCTGAAAGGGCAAGGAAAGTATTCACCCCACTTCCTACTGCATTCAGCAAAAGATGACAGGTCTACCCTGTGCAACAGACTGCAACTCCTGAAAGTGCCTGCAGGCAATTTCTACTGTCTGTCCCTGGAGCTTTCTCTGCAGGGAAGCAATGCTGCTCTGTACTGTCCCAGGATGAAAATACTGAGAAAGCACAGTCTAGCTCATTACACATTTCTTTGGCAACCACCAAAGGCCTCTGTTGAATATCCCTCTAGCCTCCTCTCCCTCCTCCCTCCACCCCAAATATTGCAGGAAATAAAAGGATCTCATAAAATTGAGAGCAGCTTGTGGACTGAGTTTAGTAGTGATGAAGTACACACTTTATTACTACCCACTCTGATATAAGTCAGCCTCAACTGCAAACAATTAGAAATGCTATAGATGGAGGACATAAAGATATTCAATCTTGCAAAAAGAGCTTAAAATTTTTACTTAAGGGGGAAATTTAATATGAGTGACATTCTTTGTGGTTTGTACTTCATTGCCAGTATTTTTTATTTTGGCAAATTGAGAACTATCTTTTTTTAGTTAGCTATTAGCTAGTACTGACTTTATTGCAAGGAACACTTGTTTACAAGAGCTTTAATATTATTGTTTATGGCATAGTATTATTGCAGTGAATGGTATTTCCTAGCATAAAAAGATCTTAAAAAAAAGATGTATTAAATGAAATCTTGGAAATTAACATTAAAAATCCAGGCATTTTTACTTATACTGTGTGCTTGTTCCATCCACTGATGATAACAGCTTATTAAAACGTTAAAACAGAATAATCATATTCTCTGAAAATGAGCCTTTGTAAAACAGGTAGAGAAGAGACAGTCTTCCCTTGTTTCCATTATAAATATGTCCTACTTTAAGAAAAAGGAAGAGAGACTGGAAAATTCAGCCATCACTGTAGGGTAACTAAGGCAAATGCAAAACTGTCTGTTACATATGTGTTATCCTGTTGAAACTTTTTTAGTCCTCACTCCAAGTATGAACAGCCCTGGCCTGAGGAGAAATAGAGTCCTAGGCCATGGACAGGGTGGGGGGAGTCCTGGGGGGCTGGGCAGGGACAGTCAGGCCTGCTGGTGCCCTCAAGGCCCTGGTGACAAACTCTCCTGACAGCAAGGTGTGTCCTCACACCTTATAGGGGGTGGGTTTGTAAGATACTCCCCATGAGCTCTTTCCAATACCTGGCTGTGAACAAGGTGATGCTGTCTGGGAGGTCATAGCATCAGGAATCGTGTTGCAGGACAAGTTAAGCAGCCTGTGGGGCCATGGTTGTTTCCTGAGGAGGATGAAGTGAGCTGTCGGTAAACAGGTCTGTAGTCATCAGGACGTTGTATTTCCCTGCAAGGGTGGCAGGTCTGCGGTGAAATAAAAAAGTGCTGGAAGGTGGCTGGAGCATTGAGGAGACCAAGTGGCACCACAGGATACTTGTAGTGTCCAAGCCTGGTGCAGAAAGCAGTTTTTCACTCATTTCCTTGCCAGATTTGGAGCAAATTGTAAGCCCTTCACAGGTCCAGTTTGATGAATTGTCAAGACCCTGAAGACATTCAAAGAGCTCTGGGGGCAGAGACAGGGGATGCTGGTTCTTCACTCACATGTCTGTAATTTTCGTCCAGGCTGAGATCCCTATCCTTCTTTTTTATGAAAAATATGGGGGCTCAGCAGGAGAGGTGGAGGGGCAAATCAGCCTCTGTGCCAGACTCTTCTTGAGATACTTCTCAAGGGTGGCTAATTTAGAATGTGACAAAGCACAGGTATGCCCAAAGGGTACCTTCTCTCCTGGGATCAGGGCAATGGGCAGTTATGCAGGCAACAAGGCAGCAGGGTTTCTTCCCTGTTCTTAAAGACATTAGGAAAGTTGCTGTACTCATCTGGGAGCATCAGTTAGGAGAAGGCATATTTGGTTGGAGCAACGGTATGGTTCTGGGACCTGGGCAGGTCCGGAGGCTGAAGGATCAGGAGCTGTGGTTGTGCTGGGGTGAGGACACGGAATGACTGGGAGATGTCACATTTGGTGTAATTTTGTGTAGTTACATTCCTGGGCTGCAATCCTCAGGGTGGAGGAGGGCTGCCACACTCAGGAGGTCTCTTGGCAGCAAGCATGGTCAGGCACAGCCAGGCCACTGCTCATATGAGGAAGCACCAGGACCTAGGGCACTTGACGGCTGCGGTGGGAGAAACAGCCCCAAGAGGATCCCAGGGTTAGCTTTTGCCCTCAGCCTCTGGGTACCCCCTTCCCACAGGGAGGCACAAGGATCCCACTTTGCAGTGAAGGAGGAAACTGTGCTTTCCCAGCCAGGGCAGCCTGGGATGACAGGGAAGGGGTAGGTGGGTGTCATGGGGGATGCTGAGGTGCTAGGGTTGGCCCAAAAGGAAGCATTACACAGTGATGTCTCCCAGGTGCTCCTCCTATCTTCAGCTGTGACAGTGGTGGGACGGGTCAGGCTGTGGAGGACTCTGTGGAGGACCCCATGGACTGGGGTGGCAATCCCTGGAGAGGCTGATCAGAAAGCACATTGATGCCACCAGGGTCACCCTGGCCAAAAGGTGACAATTAATTTTATGAAAATGATACTGGTACTGGGCTGGAGCCCTGTTCTCAGGAACTGGACCCAGGGAAAGAAAAAAAAGGTTAATTTTATGGTTACTGATGTCACTGGGCAAAAAAGCAGAAACAGATCCAAATGAGGGCAAAGGCTATTATGGTTTTGCTATTGCCCCACTATGAATATTTCACATTCATCAGTTCTGAGAAAATTCCCTCACATTGTTTAAGTGCAAACTGACTGAGCATTCAGGGGAGCCACTTAAATTGAAACCATTCTTTGGCTCATAATGCAACCAGACGATACATCAAACATTTTTGCTTAATGCAGGATTCTGAACATGAAGGCTTGCTCCATCTTCACCATTTATCAATCTGTCCATTCAGTCTGAACAGCCACAGAGGATAACGTTATATTCTGCCTTAAATTTCTGTTGCCGTAGTAGAGGAAAGTGCTGTAAAGAAAAGTCCTGGAAAGTGCTGCTTTTATTCTCATTCAGAAATGCTTTGATGTGCTTCAAAGATAAGAGCACTTCATTATGTTCATGAAGAGCAAAAGTGTCCTACTATGACAAGAACTCTTTTAATATGATGGTTAAGTGAAGCTTAACATTAGTTTCAAATGAATAGAAGCACTTGCTGATGTCAGGTCATTGTTCATATTTACCCTCTCCAAGTCCCTGGTTCTACCCAAAAATGCTTACATCTTTAAAAAAGATTAGGTTTTGTTTCATAGCATGTCATAGGATTACACTGACTTGGATTTCTTGCAATAAGATGAAACATTTAAGTCATTAAGTTGACATTAGAGATAAAAGACTTTCAATTTACTATTCATAAAGCCACCCTCTCTTTTGTGTAGAGGACACAGAGTAGTGGTTCTCTTGAATCTTGCATTTTTAGGGTCTCTGGAACAACTTTGCAGTGACAGGGAACTTGTCTGGCACTATCCTGTTCATTTATACTCATGAATTAAGTGAATCTTTCTTACAAAGGAAACAAATTTAACTATGCAGGAGAAAACAAAGCATAACACAGGTTTTCATCCTACCTAAATGGTGCACATACTTTTTGTCACTATTTCAGTAATTTTCACACTCTAATGAGAGGAAATGAGAGAACATTTCTGGACTTAAAATAATTTATTCATACACTACCAACTTACAAGAATTCACTACAAAATTGTTACTCCATTTGCTAGATATCATACAAACAAACAGGGAAATTAACTGGGAAATAAGAAAGCCTTGCCCCTTCTTAAGCAGTGGGGAATGTAAAGACATAGTCATCTCTTTTCTTGGTTCTCCTCCTCTCCTTTTAACAATTTTCTCCCCTACTGTTCCTTACCCTGGCATTCACACATCTCCTGCTGTCCCCCGAGTCCCCTGCCGACAGGGATGTCGGCAGCTGAGTTGCTTAAACCATTTCTGTTTACTTTCTGCACCATTTTTTAATGAACCACTTTACCATATAGTACTTATGTCATATAATCATATCTGTTATGGTCACGTCTAAAAGGTAACTGAAAGGGAGTCTGATAGTACCAAAGCTAAAATTGTATGCAGTGTGAATATACCTACTGTTTTACACAAGAGCATGCATAATGAACTACTCTAACCAAATGTGCTAGATTTTGCAGGATTAAGAACAAAGCCAAAGCACTAAGTTATTGATTAAAACACTAATATTTCCATCCATCAAGTTACATGAAATAAAATGCTAAATGGGAATGTATGTAAAAGTTGAGATAAATAGGATCCAAATTAATCCTTTGCTGCTATCTAGACTAAGCAAATCTATTTGACAGTTCAAAATACTTTAAAAAAAAAAGCCTTAAACTACTTCAAAATAAAGTTTTAATATTTGGCATTTTTGTCTCCATTTCCTCCTTAATTCTTAACATTTTATGAAGTTCCTGCTTTCTGAAATCGTGTAGTAGTGAACTTCCAAGTGTTTCTTCCTTTGACATAGCATATACAATCTTATAATTTCAGTGAATGGTTCTCTTTTATGACACAGAAAACTCCTGACAAACTTTCTGTATATACCTTTCACCATTTTATGTAATTCTATTGTGTCATTGCGTAAGCACTTCTTTTTTAGGTCAAAATTAAAAATAAAAGTCTTCCAGTCTTTTCAGTCTCTTCAGATAGCAGTTTTCTTTATCTAACTGTTGAAGTCATTTCTGAGGTGGAATGACCAGAAAATATGACATAGAATATCCCTGAGTGGCTACAGTATATAATTTGCTCTTTATAAATGTTCCCTATGCTATTGTCCATCCTATTCCTTATACAGGCTGACACATTGTTTACTGTCCAGGTCATAGACATACACTGAGCAGAATGGGTGGTCTTCACAGACCTGACACAAGAGAGAGCAGTTCCAACTAGCAACTGGAGCATCCCTGTGTGCTCACCAAGAATCCTTTGTACTCCCACCAACATGTCTCTGAGATGTTACTTCTCTTTGGTGGTAGAAAATGAGAGCAAGGCAGGCTATGGCCTCTCATTCCCTCTTTGACATCCCATCTTTCTTTCCTTCCTTTCCTCATATGTCTGTTATGTATAGACGTGTATATTGTGTGCTATTAGGATAAATGCAGACAGCAAAACCCAAATTCTCAGAAGACTTCTCTGCCTTCCAGTTACTCTAAATGTATTTTTACTCTGAGAGATGCACAGAAAAAAATCGGGGAAGGGAAATCAATGAAAGAAGGAATTCAATGAATGAGTTTATACAAGGAGGACTTGTCTGCACTGAAGTAAGGTGTTAACTTAAAGTGCACTAGGTAATACTTTAATTATATCAACAGCTAAAGCCAGACTCAGCTCACCTAATTTATACACTTCTCTGTGGTATCTAGATGAGATGAACCTGAGTCTCAGTGCAGACTAGGTAGAAGGTAGCGTATTTAATTTTCCAAGCTTGACAGTTTATGCAGAAAAAAAAAATATATCATTAGTATATAACAGTTTCCTGTATAACAAAATAAGTTAACCAAAGAAGAATCATTTTGCCTTAATATACCAAATCTATTCTAGAGCTGGCTTTTGGAAGATTAATAAACAGGGAAGAAGCTGATCTGCATTGGTCACTACATGGTTGTATATTTCTGGAGGATTCTGAATATTTCATATATATCAGATAGGTATATAAATATACTAACCTGGCATCAATATACAATGAAGAAAAACACTCTTAGGGTAGGATTTATCTGAATAAATGTAGATATCTGCTGCTTAAACATATATCTTTGCTAGCTGTCTATATTCCCTTTATGTACTATGAATCTCACTTTATGTGTTACGAAAATTAAGGATTTAATCTCATTCTGAAAAAGACATCCAAAATAGATGAATCAGAGGCTATGGTGCCTCTATCTTTCTAGTGAATAAAATGGGGTCTAAGGAGACTAGCTCAGTTGGATTCAAGATCTACATGCAAGATGCCTATGGTTAGGTGAGATGAATTTCTCCCCCACTGACTTGGATCAGGTCCACTTGAGTAATGAAACTGAAACTCATGAGGCCATCTCATGAAATTTCAGGCTGTAGTATCTGCCAGTAATAGTTTCAACAAATTATGTCAGTTTTATTTTGCTTTGACCTTGTCACTGCAATTCTGTGTTTATTAATCAGACACATATAATGTTTGCTGTTTAAATAAAATATTTTGATTGCATTGTTGCTCATGAGACCTACTTAGAGGCAAAAATGCCATTACATTTCTCTTGGGGTAAGAGGAAATAATGTTGGCTGTGTTGGATGTCTTTGTACATGAGGCTTTAAGACATGAGTGCTCAAATGCCCATGTGCGTAGAAAGGGTAGAATCAGATACTTGAAGGTATTTATGCTTGTGACATAATTTGAATAAATAGGATTTCTGTAAATTTAATAACAAACTTAGTTCAAAGGCTCTATTCTATGGTTCATATTAAATGCAAGCTAGCATGGAGCTAATCTTCATGGAGCTGGAAGAATAAAAGCATGAAAAACAGTTAAGCCTGTGGAGACATTCTGGATTTAGAAACTCATACTTTTTTGGGGGTGTTTTTTTTTAGCTTCTCTCAGATTAAAATTTACTTCTGTTTTATTTTGTCTGAAATAAGGTTGTTAAGGTACCTTCTTGTTAGTGTTTTAACCCCAGTGGGCAGCTCAGCCCCACACAGGCACTCGCTCACTCCCCTGCAGTGGGACAAGAGAGAGAATCAGAAGGGTAAAAGTGAGAAAACGCATGGGTTGAGATAAGGAGAGTTTAATAGGTAAAGCAAAACCTGTGCACGCAAGCAAAACAAAATCAGGAATTCATTCACTAATTCCTGTTGGTGGGCAGTAATGCTTACTTGGGAAGACAAATGCCTTAACTCCAAAGTCCCCCCTTCTCCTTCTTCCCCCAGCTTTTATTGCTGAGCACGCCATCTTATGGTATGGGATATCCCCTTGGTCACTTGGGATCAGCTGTCCCAGCGTGTCCCCTCCCAACTTCTTGTGCACCCTCAGCCTACTTGTTGGCGGGACAGTGTGAGAAACAGAAAAGGCTTGGTGCTATGTAAGCACTGCTCAGCAATAACTAAAACATCCATGTATTATCCAAGACATAGCACCATGCCAGCTACTATGAAGAAAATTAACTACCCCAGCCAAAACCAGTACACCGCTACAGTCATGTTTATGATGTGCTTCACACAGAGTTGCAGAAACTTGCCATGCTTTTACCTGTTAAAAGCAAAACAACAATGGAGGATAAATATAAGAGTCTTATAATTAAAGTGTGAGATTATTATCTGTCGGGCCACTATGGACCAAAAAAACTGATCATAATGAGATGGACTTTGAAACAGACACTAAGGAGTAGTCTGGTTTTTGGCTGCTCATTTTTGTTTACAACTACATATGAAATAACAGTTCAGCAAATAAGACCTATTGTTACAGCGTGAAGGATATGCAGCATGTGAAAACCAATATATGTTGTAACTGTACGTAACAGATTGTCATCCCAAGACTTTGCTAAATATTTGAACTCCCAGTTCTAGGCACTGAGTAAACAACATTTAAAAGCTAGATTGTGCTATGAAGAGGTGAAAATGTGAAAAGAGAAGAATAAAAAAGGTTGTTGGAAGAGCTGTGAATAACCATAGTTCTCTTTGTCCTAGGCTACTAAGCCATAATGCCTACAAAGTTAGAGATATTGCTCTGTATGCATATACGTTTGTTTAAAAATGTTTAGTGAATATAGATCAGTACCGTGCAGCTGTATTTAAGATTACAAATGTTGTATTGATATGTTCACGATCATGAATCATAAATGAAACAATGACTTCTGACTATGTAATTAGTATGTGTCCTGTTGATTCAATATGTGCTGCTTAAACAGTTTGGTTCCTCCTTGTGCCAAAAACATACTTTGTGTGTAATAAAGTCCACTGTGTCAGAGAAAGAGATAAAACCAACCATCAAGCTGGGTACATCTACATTGCAGGGAAAATACAGTGATATTTTTTGAAAGGACAAAGGAATCTTTATCTGATTCAACACAATTGAAAAGCTCTATGTTCTGCATTAGATGGGCTCAGGAAAATTTTCACTCAGATATACAAAGGCTTTTAAGATCCTAAATCCCACTGAAATCAAAGGAGCTGGAAATCTGAATGTCCTTGTGGTTCTTTCCAGTGGCCTCTCTTTGCCTGTAAAGCCACAGACTGATCTTCATTTCTCCTTGAAGTACTCTGTGCATGAAGTTCTTACCTATGCTTCTGAAATCCTCAGTGATAATGTTAGATGACCCATATGTTCGGTGAAGCACATCCTAGATATCTTCTGGTCTCTTATATTTGAAAATGTTGGTAGGAATTATTGCAGGATGAAATTTCCAGCCTTCAGTGGAAGGTCAAGAGAAACTGCGAGCAGTTTCACAGGGATAGCCTGCATTGGCCTTAGTCCATGGAAGAAACCATGTGTCAGCTATAATGTCAGTAAGCAAAACTTTTAGCGAACTTTCTCAAAGAATGAGAGAGTGCTCAGGGACTTTGAGCAATGACAAAGTCCCAGACTGAACTGTGTGCTTAATTAATGCTATAGACTAAAATAGAAGATGTATTTGCTATTTGCTTTTAACTGGGGCAAGTTTAGAACTGTAATGTGTGCAAGTGATCACCTTGATTAATTGTCTAGATACTGTTAAAATCATCTTTTGTCACTTCCAATTCCTGCCATTTAGTGTGGTAATACATGGGAATTAATTAATCTTCAGTTTCATTCACCCTAGAAGTTTGATAGTCTGTCCCTTAAAGATTACAACAAAGGCTATACTCAATGTGGCAATGATCTTCCACAGCTACTCTGCTGGGGGGACAGGGAGGGGGGAGGAGAAGGAGCTTTCTTCCCTGAATCACAGCAAACTGAGTAAAAGGACTACCATTGTGGTTTCAAACCTTGCAAATTAGTTTCAAAAGTGGCAACAAGTGGCCTTTTTTACCCTACCAGTGACTAGGCTATGGCTCTTTGGCCTACCACGTATAAATTCTTCCCTTAAGAGGCTTACTGTCTAAGTTTGTGTTTGATTCACTCAATCATTAATCCAGTTTCTTACTAATATAACTCCATTTATTTCAATGTCTTTAGAACACCACAAAGAAGAAAAAAGTATTTATGAAGAAGGAACAAGCATCCATGCAGCATGAAATAACTCACTTAAAAGTCAGATATACAACCTGGAGAATACATGCAGTTTTGTTTCTTCTTATTTAAAATTTCTTTTTTTAGCGATTTGACACTTTAAACGTCTGCTAAAATTTAAACTGCTGTAGAAAAACAGATTAAACAGCCACAATGGTTACACTATGTTGTATGTAAACCATATAAGTTATAGTACAGCTGCAGATAAGCTATTACATATATGTATATACATAAATGTGATGGAGTGTGTACAAGTACACTAAGTTGGCACTGGTGTAAGATACAGTGAAGTCTTTAAGGATAGAAAGCACCAGTGCTGAAATGATAGTAATAAGGGCAAAAGTCAGATCCATTAGCAACACCTCTGGGATGCTTGGTAAGAATCTAAATGTCCGATTTAAAACCAATACACTGCTACAACATGAAAAGAAATAATTCACGACTGGTTAATGATTTGAATATAGCAGATCTTGGGGCTAAGTCAAGACATGAGAGCTTAAGACATCTAGATTTAGTTTTGTTTTGTAAAATCCTTCCTCTGGGATTCTGAGGAAGTAAATTACTTTGAGTTGTCAAAAAGATCTTTTAAAATAAAGTCCGGCATTGTGTTTTTTTCTGAATACAGATTTTAGGATCCTTTACCCCAGTAATGGGTACTCTGTAAGACCCAATAATTAAACAAACATGCAGTATTATTGTTGTTAGGCTACTTAGTTAGTAATTTCCAGTGTTATTTCAATGATTTCCAGTTAGCTAATACTCTTCCAGTAGATGATATATGATAAATGTACACAAACATTTTGGATCACCACTATAGTAAATATGCTTTCATTATATAATGTGAAACATGGCTTTCTGTATAAAAAGTATACATGTGATTGTACATTGTTACACTATAAATACTATTATAAGCTGTGAAATAATAATATTTTTTTTTAAACCTTTAAAAATTATTGTTCAGACATTAAGGTTTGTCTGGATTTTCTGTGTATACAGGAGTATATATAGCATATACATGGGTAACAGAAGAGAGAAAACACTCCATCTGGTGTGATGTGTCTATACATTTCTAGTATAAAACTTTTTTCCTAAACAGAATTTAAAAAAAAAGCAAAGGCAGATTTGTAGTTCAAATCGTAGCATTTTGCTTTGCCTTATAAGAAAGTCACAGTGACACAACACTCCTTGCCCTAACAAATGCTAGTAGGAAAGGCAGAAGCTAAATAACTTTGAAAAATCAGATAACTTGTATTGCTGTCCAACATAAAGATCTCATTTGTGATTTTCATTGCCAGATGGTATTGGTAACCAGCCATATATGGTGAATTTTGATGGGATCTGCAAAGATGCTTCTTTTATAGCTAAGATAATTTTTTCAGTCCCCCAGTGAGCATTTTTCCAGGCATTTGTTCTGCAATATAAGTTTTTTTGACTTGTTTATTTATAATGTTTAGATCAGCTTAACTTTTTTTTAAAGCTTCCAATTCTAGAGGCTTGCTATCTGATTGATGGTGATGATTGTTTTTCTCCATGTCTTCCTCACATAAATTCAGTTTGTGAGATCTGAAGATTTTGAGATCTGAAGATGATTATTTCAATACAGATAACTGCATGAGGATGGAGCAAAACCCAAAATGGGATCAGATTTTAAAATTAGTTTTATGGGAAAAAAGTTAGAAAAAATATAGGTAGTCCAAAGACTTAAATTAAGGCACAAGAATAACCTAAAAGAAACGTTCAAAAGGGGAGCCAGAAGATAGTGTTGTGTTGTAGCTATAATATAGCTATAACTATAGTGTTGTCACTGTAATTAGTTATCAGGAGCTACAAATCACTGACATCTTAGAATGTGAGTAGTGTGGATTTATAGCAGTATTGGATTTGAATCAAGCACAGTTACCATAGGTCTCCTAAGACAGTCCTGTTAGCAGTTCTTCTGGGAATCTTTGTTAAACTTCATGCAGTTCTTGCTTGTCCACTCTTCCAGATTGTCCAGGTCTCTTTGTACGATGGCTCTCCCTTCTGACGTGTCCACCTCGTGACCCAGTTTAGTGTCATCAGTAAACTTGGTGAGGGTGCTTTCAATCCCATCAACCAGATCATTTATGAAGATGCTGAACAGTATTTATGAAGCTGTTGATTGAGTTTAAGACTACGCTTAACTGTATTCTTTGTGTGGGAAATTCACCTGAATACAGGTTTTGTTAAGAAGAAAAAAAAGTTCCTTTGTAACTTACAACTCCCACTTCTAAGTGAGACCGTGTATGCAGAGGTGGTATTCTCCATTCATGCCACTTTCTAAATACTTTGCTTCATCAAACATGCCCAAACATTTCCACCTTACTGTGAAAGATATATAGCAATGTGTAAGGTTTCCATGTCCTTTGTTAGCAGTTGATGGGCAGGTTAGACAAAGTAAGGAAAGAAAGTAATTCAAAAGACTTCCAAATTTGTCTCTGTATGATGTTGCTACATGATATAAATTGCCTCAGTTGGGGGGGGGGGGGTATTATTTTTTTTTTTTTCTATTAAAAAAAAATAATTATTCAAAATGACAACCCCTTTCCCCAGCAGACTCAGTTTCTCATATTCTTGTATTTTACTGTGAACCTTGTGGTATGATTTGGCAGCTTTAAAGAAAAATAATAGCCAAGCTGCAAACACATGCCAGCTACAGAATACAAACCTACAGTATATTAATCTACTGACCTTTGCACTGAGAAAATATCTAGTGCTCTTTATTTATAAAAGCCTATCAGCAGTACCCTTCTACACTGTTATATATAGTAAGTGCTGTATATATCAGTTGGTCTCTGTGTATAGTTTATGGCATCAAAGGTGTAGTAAAAGGATACATCAGGGTTTATCATCTGCACCCTGCTGGTCACTTGACAGGCATTTCTGTTTAAGATATATGTCAAAGAGTAAAAAGAAAGTGTATTGAAAGAAGAAAGGTATCTATTAAAACAGTACAACTGGCAACATCTGGGAAGCCCATCAATAGAATTTTATAGCTTGCATTTGCTTGAAGTTAAGGTTTATTACATGAAATGTGTGGTAAAATAATTATGTCATTTCTCACCCAATAGTTATAGAACATAAGGAGTGTGTTGTATCCATCCCTTCAATAAAACCCACTTATTTTTATATAAATATATATATACACACGCACACCAAGTGGTTCATCTGGTTTATGTGTGCTAAGTAGTGAATAAAACCAGATATGAATCAAAGTTTAATGTCCATCTATACAAGACTATTTTTAAAAAAAGAGAGAGAAAAGAAAAAAAAATCTTGTACAGGAGCATTATACATCAATATTCTTTGGACTGTGTGTGTAGATTAGTGCACAGTAATTGTTAGAAACACTGTAAATCTCATATTGTTGTGGGTTTTTTTAAAAAGATGAATGAATAGAACATATTGAGTAACATGGTTAGAAACAGGGATAGATATATTTCTCGCATGCTAGGGGAAAAATATGATGCGTTATATAAGTTTGTTTTAACGACAATCCCTCAGAAGAAAGAGTTCCTTAACAAAGACTCAGAACCCCCTTATCATCTAATTTAACATGTTAGCAATTTCTTTTGCAGCAGTGACATTCACATTACAACTTAGAAGTACACTTGAACTATGCTAAAAAGATGTATTAATTTCCTTTAATTTCAGCAGTCATCATCAAGATGTAATTTTTTCCTGCCTTGAATGTTCAAAGATGTAGAAATTTTTCTCCTTTCTCTGTATATAAACTGTCTGTATCTTCCAAGGGATGAGGAAGCCTTTACTAGTTCCAGGATCCTTCCTTTCACTTTATAATGGGCCACATTTCAATATATAAAATTAACAATTTAGAAAAACATCATATAATGAAGATTCAGGAAGAACTGCAAAGGAACAGAACTAAACCCTGAACAATGTTTCTGAAAACCCTTTTCCCTTTCAGTTTTGGAGATTTTGGTCAGAAATGATGAATAGACCGGTTACCACCCTCTTAACTAAGTGATCTGTTACGGAGGTCGCATATTTAGTGCATCACTTATCCACTGTAGTGAATATAAGTAAAAAGTTATTATAATGAGGCATGTATAGAAAAAGGATGGCAAATCTACTACTCAGTTATGAAATTGCAGAAATTACTCCCTTCTCACCAGACATGAGAGCTACTCAACCCCATTTTATTCCAGAGCAACTGTTATATACTCAGCATTTCATGGGTAGAAAGACTGGAAATCAGAACACTTATTTAGGTGTCTAACTACGTCTATATGGACCTCACTTTTTTTATCTTCTTTAGAAAATTTTGGTGAGAAGCCCTCAGGCACTTTTCTAAAAGTAGCACAGTTGGTTATTCGGGAAATGATTCAGCCTTACTGCTTATACTCTTTTCTAGGCAACCATTCTTCACTGCTGACAGAGGATTTTAACTGGGTTAGACTTAGTGTAGGTTTTTTACAGAATTGGATTAATTTGCTGAATTGTCCCATATGGTTAGAGCATTTGCTTATTTTAAAAAAGGAATTATCTGTGACTGTGGATTATAAATAGAACAAACAATAAATAATTTTTGTATGCATAAGAACAGAATATTATTCAATGATATCATCAGATAGAGCTATTACATTCCTGTTAAGTAACTTTTTTATTATAATAGATGTAAAGACTCCCTAAGCTGTCCAAATGTAAAAAATCAGTATTGTAATAATCCAAATAAGAAGGACTGCGGTAAAAGGGTCATGAATCCAAAAGGCAAACTGTCAACTCAGATTCATGGGTTTTTTTCATTATAGAAAAATTGCAAAGTCTTTTCGTTAAATTTAATTATTTTAGAAAAATAATTTTCTCTCAATACCTATGCAACATATAAAAGTTACTAATTCAAAGTAACAGTGAGTCTAAGACCATAATTAAAGTATAAAACAGTTAAATGAATACAAACTTATTTGTGGTCAGAAAGACACTTGCCTTGTGGGTAAGTGTTTTCTATCACTATTTACTCTAAGTTGTTCTCTTTTTCTAGTTGTGTATGAAATGCCTTATGGGTCTTATTCCATGCAGAGATGACTACAGGCAAATGTGAAAACAGAGAAAACAAATGGCTCCTCTGATTTTGTTAAGTGTCTTCTTTTTCAATGTCAACATTAACTCTTCCATTCCCAAACTGAGCTAGCCATCTTCTCTTAAATATAATTTCTCAGCTACTTTTATCTTTTAGAAACTTCTTCATTACCAGGACATCTACAAATTTTATCAGTTAATTGATACGATGTGTTATGTACTTAAGACAATACAAAATAAAAATGCATGTTCCGAGAGTCCAACAGATACAAAAAAGTTACATTAAGTAAGCTTAATTTATATCTTGTATAGCCATATAAAATATATATATTTCATTTTACAAACACACTTAAGAATCAAAAATAGCATATTATTTTTCTGATTAAGTTTTTTTAAGGGAGAACTGTGTAGACTGGAATCAAACAAGCCCACCTCCTCTCCTCCTCCCCCCAGTCTTTCCATGTGTCTTGCAGGTGGAAGTACTTATGATCCCCTACTTGCTGGCAATTATCTGACATGTTATTAGTTCTGTTTTAATTTATTGCCATAATGCTTTTCACAGTACGAAGCAATTTTGAGTTTATGATAGGAGGGGCACAAAGATACAACATTTCAAATAGTAGCATTCATGCTATAGAGTAGTTCTATTTCTGTCTGAAATTTTTTCTGGAATTATTTTTGATACCCTTCACATCATAGCACTTCCTATTTCATGTCTTAGTCACCTAAAATTTTATCTTTAGATTAATAGAGGGCTAGTTTGGTTTATTTTAAATGGAGGGGAAAATCTCATTATACAGAGAGAAGATGAGTATTGCTGAAATTAAAGATAATAAGCCAAAGGCATTAAGCTATCAGCTGTCTGAACAGCTAAGATACTGACACTTCTGAACATCAAAGCTTGGTCTAAATTGTCCCTATTATTTCTAGGTTAAAAAAAAAAAAAAGAAAGAAAAAAAAATATGTGCTCTGAAAATTGTCTTTGTCAGGAAATTATCATATTATTCTACTTTTTGGATCTTCACACTATGACTACGGATAGTGCCTGCTGAAATTTTTTTACTAGTAATAGAGTCACATTTTCCTGACTCTGTTAAATTATGTAAAGGTGGAAATAGTTTGATCATTTATTAAAAGGGAAAATGTATACCTGAATGAATAATGCTGCACCATACTGTGAAACTTTGATTTTCATTTTTATCAGTAGAAATAGGCAATATTTAACATCTTGAATGAACAGAGAAACAGGAACTTTAAAGTATGTATTCCACTTGCTTGCTATCTTTTCTCTAGGCCTGAAAAAAATGCATCATTTAGCAATCGTAATGCATTAGAGTGAGAAATCAGGGTTTTCAGAGTTTCCATCATCAGCTTTCAAAGACTAACTTACATGTACACATATAAATATATGCAAAGATCAGCATCTGTATTCATGAAGGTGGTTTCCACAGATAATATCTGTTGCTTTCCAGAAATTAGAAATAGCCATGTCAAAATGGATAGATAAATCAACACACAAGACTAGCAATGATTCTTAGATTACAGTTAGACTCCTATTTGCCCCTATCTTGGTAAGGGTATGTGAAAACAATAACAAAAAAGGAAGGTATAATGGGTAAGATTAATCTCATCCAGGATGATGGTACCCTACCTTATTGTTAGAAGGAATATGTATTAAGCTACTTTAATCAGATAGTAAATGAATCCTTCCTGCCTCCCCTTTTTTTTATGTAAACCAACAGGATATCTAGCAAAGATTTCAAACAAGAACGAAAAAAGACAGAGAAGTGTAGTCCATTCTTTCTTTTACTTCATTGAATGACTGTTCATTAAATTGTCACAAACCTACATGAAGTCCTTCAATAGGACTTTGATTTTAAATATAGAAGGATCAGTCAAAATCGCAGATTAAAAATAACAACAATAAAAATAAAAATGGAAGAGAATGACACCTTTCTAAGATAATTTTCATGCCATGAAGTGTCTCCCAAATATAGGAAATGGTATTTTGCACTTCCTGCAAAATCTTGCCTCTATCAACAGGTTTGCTCATGGCTGAACTGGCAGTAAGAGAAGAAACAGATCCACCATGTTTCTGTTATGTTTCTGTTAGCAGATCAGCAGATGGTGTGCTGAACTGAGGAGCATGGTGAAGCACTTTCAAATTCACATAGACTGTCATTGAAATGTACCCGGTAGAAATTTATCCAAGATTGTTTTGTCAAGTACATACCATTTGGCTCACTATAGGGATAACTCAAAGAAGCCTAATATCTTCTGCTGCACAGGAGGTCAGACTAGGCAATCCTAGCTGTCTCTTCTGGTCATAAATGAATCAAATTGAGTAACAATAGCAGTAACAAGAGGCTCAGCCAAAGGAGAGGCTAAGAAGGACAAGAAAGGGGGAAAGAGAAAAGGAAAAAAGCTACGAAGTTGCATTCCTAATCCAGTCAGCCTGGCTGCCAGCTTCTCACAACTCCGAATGTACTTTGCACCAGTGGTGTCCGGCTACAGCTTTATGCAAAAGGACTTCTTACGTGGATATGCTTGCCTAAAAAGGGTAGAAATTCCTTAACTGGTGCACAGCATGTTTCTGCCTTTCCAGTTCATCGACGTTATTTTATTTCCTTGCTTAAAGTTTGTAAAAAACACTTCTTTTCATTTTTCAAAGTTTATGCAGATTTTTGGAATATCCTAAAACCATAACCATTTTGTCTTTTTTCAAATACATATTTAATAACAAGCTTCACCTTTAGAAGACAGCTTGTAATGACATTGGCTTACTTTCTTTGTCAATGTCAGTGTTACATCTCCAGTAATTTTAAGCATTTTTATGTAAAGCTTTTATGTTGGGATTCAGAAGCTTTTGAAATTGTTTTGAATGAGAAAGCCCTAGAGCTGATTTTCTATTTAAAAAAAAAAAAAAAGTTTGTTTCCAGTAATGGCATATCAGACAGCTTGAAGTATATCATTCCTCAGAAATGCTATGTATGTTATTTCGGTTAGATGTGAATGGAATTTGAACTCGTATAGAAGATTATGGTAAGCAAACTATGTGACTGACAAGACATTATAATGGAGCAGCACAGCAAGAACAGATTGTAAATAGCAGTTTGCTGATTATGGAATTCCAGATGAGATGTTGAAACATAATGGTTCAGGTCTGACTTGTTTCCAACCTTTTCATTGATATCTGTTTAAATATACAGTGTAAAGCCTAATCAAAGTAAAATGGGTTGCAATAAAGGTCCATGTAAGTAGTGAAGAATTTAATTAAAAAAATGAGCTATCACATAGTGGTAAAAAATCAAAATTAGTTCTAAAGGGTGAAGACCATATATTTAGACATTTGTATTGTAGTTTTAGTACTGAGAACTACTCAAGGTGCGAGAGTAAAATGTCAGAGGTTAAAATCAAATAAGTGTTCCAAAAATATCTAGAACTTAACAGCCTCTACTATTTTTACAAAAGGTTATATTCTAAGAGGACACTATCTCATTGTTAGGACACCATTTCTGCCAGGAGACATAAGTATCAGCCTAATGTTAACTTGTAACTCAATTTGCACACTCTGCTGAGAAAATATAGTTCTGTTTACTATAAGAGCTCTCAAATACTTAATTTGCTTGATTCATTCTCCAGTGCAGCTTTGGAGGAAGGCAAAGACATCTGAGAGAGGGTGTTGCTTTTCAACATATTCTACTAGGACTAACCCCAAAAGAATGAATTTGAGATTATTGGCGTATATTGACTATTATCCATACTTTCTGTGTGTCATATATTAGTATGTATTGATATAAATACACCCTAATATCTAAAGTTGTAGTGCTTTCCCTTTGTCCAAGAATGGAATTCTGATTTCTTGATTAATTGAAACAACCATCATTCTGTCTTTTTGTCTCAGCCTGAAAGGCTGAACATCCTCTCTGATATACATGGCCTCCCCTGAACCAGAATCACAGAATCACAGAATTGTATAGGTTGGAAAAGACCTTTAAGATCATCGAGTCCAACCGTAAACCTAACACTACCAAGACCACCACTACACCATGTCCCTAAGCACCTCATCCAAACGTCCTTTAAATACCTCCAGGGATGGGGACTCAACCACTTTCCTGGGCAGCCTGTTCCAATGCTTGATAACCCTTTCAGTGAAGTAAAATTTCCTAATATCCAGTCTAAACCTCCCCTGGTGCAACTTGAGGCCATTTCCTCTTGTCCTATCACTTGTTACCTGGGAGAAGAGACCGACCCCCACCTCTCTACAACCTCCTTTCAGGCAGTTGTAGAGAGCAATAAGGTCTCCCCTCAGCCTCCGCTTCTCCAGGCTAAACAACCCCAGTTCCCTCAGCCGCTCCTCAGAAGACTTCTGCTCCAGACCCTTCACCAGCTTCGCTGCCCTTCTCTGGACACGCTCCAGCACCTCCATGTCCCTCTTGTAGTGGGGGGCCCAAAACTGAACACAGCATTCGAGGTGCGGCCTCACCAGTGCCGAGTACAGGGGCACAATCACTTCCCTAGTCCTGCTGGCCACACTATTCCTGATACAAGCCAGGATGCCATTGGCTTTCTTGGCCACCTGGGCACACTGCTGGCTCATATTCAGCTGGCTGTTGACCAACACCCCCAGGTCCTTTTCTGCCTGGCAGCTTTCCAGCCACTCTTCCCCAAGCCTTCCCCAAAAAGAAGCCCTTCATAAGAAACAGAATACAACATTTTATTTGTGATTATTCCAGTTTCTAGCAAGGAAACTGCGAATCTGTGATGGACTAATACATTCAATAATTGTTACATGGTAGAAACTCCAGTTCTAATACTACATATTCATGTGCAGTATAACTGCAAAGTCTTCTATTAGCTTGCTTTTTTGTCCCTCAGGATTTTTTGCTCCCTTGCAAGGATTCTAGTCAGATTAAAGTTCACCGTTAAGTTAGATATCTGCTCTTTAAAAAGCACAATTGACTTCCTGTTCAGTGTCATCAGCCAGACTGGTGAAAATCCCCTTGGGGTAATGAACAGAAGGTAAGGATGATATAGTGATTTGTAATCATTGGTTATATATTCGGCTTGCTCTGCATAAAGAAACTTACATGAGAAATATAGTGTTGGTGGTTTATGTAGCAGATAACATACTACACATCTTACATGAAGGTAATGAGAGAACTGTCATTTAGGAGCTCATATCATTGAGCTAACTGGCTAGTGCTCTTTTAAAGGTATTTGTAATGCTTCCTGGCTTCACACTGACTTTACTGATTGTCTGTTTAGAAAAACAAATGACAAAGCTTTGCAAATGATAATCAAATAAGAACCTCTGTAAGTCTACTCCTTCCGTATCTTAATTTGAGAAACCTTCTCCATTTTCTCCCCAAAGAAATTAGGGACTGATTTTAATGCTATTTTTTCAGTGTACAGTCACCTCCATTCTATCTTTCTAACTGCCTATGAAGCTACCTCTAATCATCACATTGTGATATATTTTATTATAAAGTTTTCGTCAGTCTACTACTACATAAAGTAACCCTCTGCCAGTTCTGGACTATTTCATTCTGTCATGTAATTATTCCTCTGTTCCTATTTCTTATTCTGATTAGAGAAGCATACATTTAACTTCATCAAATAGTAAGAATGGGAAAAGTTATTTGTAATAGTGGAAAATATAAGAAATTACAATTAGAGACATCACCTGGGATAAAAATCTCTTAGGAAAGTCAGAGAGATGGGTGTGTGACAGAGCCTGTTTTGCAATGCAAAGGCTTTTTTTGTTTGTTTGCTTTTTAGTATTAACCGATTTTACTTTTTCTTGATATTAATTTGGAAAGCAGAGCCCAAAATGTTCTTTTGAACATAGTGAATAATACTAATGGGGTTTTTAGAATCGAATATCCTGTTAAGGATGTATTTAATGAATAATTACATTGAGATAACTGAGAACTAGCTCACATACAAGCAAACAAAGAATGCAGATATTGGGGAGGGGTTAAGTTGTAATGTTCTGCCAACCATAGTCTTCAGCTGAACTCTCATTATCAGAAGACATGCAGGAACAGAAAATTCTTAGCTGACAATCAAATAATATGATTAAAAGAGGAGGGGGAGGAAATTGGGAGGGAAGTGGAATTAAAGGAAAAATTGTAATCCTGATTATAAACTTGATAGTTGGCTAGCTGTTAATGTATTACGTAAATCTATCATTCTGGTTTTAAACCAAGTATTCTATATTTGATACTGAAATTATATTCATAGTGCTTGTATGTTAAGGGTTGGCAAATGCATGAAGGCCTTGGATAGATTCCTTGTCTTTGAGTGATAATTCAGATAGTCAAAGAGTGTCTGTGACAGGCACATAGGGCAGGTCAGGGTGAAAAAAGCAAGATGCTCACAAATGTGTTTCAAGATTAGATAAAAATAATTTTAAAGGCAAAAGTCTTTTTCTTTTTAAATAATTCTTCAAATTTATGTTCAACATCACTGAATGTTTACATTCAACATCACTGAATGGATTTCTCCTGGGATGTCCATCCTGCACCACAGTAATCTTATAACATCATCTGAGACTGCATCATCTGCATATTTCTACAATATACCTCATCTGATTCCAGTTAAGTCAAGAATTGAAGTTAAACCAGGAGACAAGAAGAACCCTCTCAGCTGGATCCATACTCCAGAACCAAACCTGCAAACATAGACTCAGCTTCCAGATTTGTATTGAACTCCAGAATGACAACTCTGGACTAGCTCAAGCTCTTACATTTTCAAGATTAAATATTACAGTCATTCAGTCTCTGTAGAAAAGTTGCCCTTCTTGTTCCCTTGATCACCTGAACAAACTAAGCAAAGAACGACTACACTAAATCACTGTGCACTCAGAATTCATATTTTTATATGCTAACATTTTACAAATTGTAGCTTTCCATTTCTGCTGGTGGCTAGAATTAACAGTAGTGCTTGCTGAAAACAGAAAACTCATGCTGTTTATAACAGGAGCTGCAGGCACTTATTGTATCTCAGAATGAAGTCATATTTAAGCAGGCAAAAGCTTTACTTCAGTGAAAGTTTCTTATCATCATTGATACACAATCACACAGCTGACAATGGGCCAGGAACAAATATTTCCCTTAACTAATCAAGTGAAAGCTTGAATGTACATCTAGTTTATACTGCTCTTTGTTCTATTAATGGTATAGAATATAATTGTGTTACCTGAAACATGGCATAGCTTTCTGGTAAGAATTCACCTGAATATAAGTATTACACGTACCACACTATTTAAGCATCTTCACTAATGAGCTAATATTCCTCAAGCTATTCAAGCATATGGAGGTCATTACTTACAGTTGAGTTTATAGAGGCATTGCTGTTTTCAATCCATAGCTGTTGTAAAGTGAGATGGGCTGTGGAGGAGCCTCTGAAGTGTCTGTAGACTTTGCATGTACCAGCCAGAAAGTTTTCCCTGTTTTCTGTGTTTGCTTAATAGTCCCAGGGGGCAATAAAAGTAAAACAGGTTATAAAATACGACATATGGACAAATTTGTTGTTGCAGCAGGTATGGATTATATAGTGAGGGACATCAAGCATCTGAAATGAAAGGAGCATCAGCTAGGTGCCCAGTTACCCTGTGATACAGGCTGATAGAGTTTCTATGAGCTCTGCTCTAACATTTACCCACAGAAAATAAATCTTTAAGTTTGTCCTTATATTTGCAGTTGTCCTCATGGACTGATCTCCTACCTGCTAGCCAAGTCTTCAAACATGGATGTGCATTTGCAGCTTTGTCAGTTCACATCTCGGCACGTAAGTAAATAAAATGGCTAGTACACAGTAGGGCTGGTGTCAGGAATAGCGTGAATATTTTAGTTCCCTAAGACAAGTAGGGCAAATCTGGTTAGGTACAGGCTTATGGTGCCATTTTACTGGTCTTCAACCTCAGCAAGTTAATCCAGTAATAATGTTGTGATCTTCCAGGCACTGTAATATTTTAATGCTGCTACTGTCTGTATTTTCCTGTGAAGTTTCAGCGCCAGTATGCAATTGAAAATATTACTTATAAAACTAGCAATATTTGTGGGTTTTTTTCCCTTGGAAGAAAACAATATGTCATATTATAGCTATGCTTTGTCTTCCCATGGAAAGATTTGTTCACCAAAAGATCTGGTTGAAGTTTAATTTTTGACCAGCCGATGTTCCACAAACAGATAATTTCTGTCAAAAATCAGCATATTTTGCAGGTAGTGAAAAAAATTACAACAAAAAATTGATCTTGACCTGATTCAAAATTTTGTCTTTAAATGTATCTGAATTTGTACTGCAAATCCAAATTGGAAATGGATCTTATGCTTAAAGTTAAGTCAACTTGGAGTGGAATCCAGATCTTTTTCTACTTTTTTTCAGCTCCTTTATCATATTCCTATAATCTACTGTAGTGAAATTGGAAAAAAAAAAAAAAAACAGAAAACATACCCATGTAACCTTAGCTGTTTAGGGGGTTTTATTTGTATCTTGAACAAGGTAGAAAAAATTAGGAAGTACTTGCTTTGTTTTGTTTCCTTTGTTTTCTGTTTTAGCTTCCTTGAAAGTATGTTGTTATTTTACCATTTTGTAGCAATTATGGCATTATTTGTTTAGGCCCACAATTTTTTAACTTCAAAACCTATGCTTAAATCCCACTGGGGTCTATGGATTAAACACATGTTTAAAGTGAGTGTTTAATTAGATGTTTTGCTGAATTGGATCTCTAATTGTTAATCTTTTTTTCAGTAAAGTTTTATTGACATCCCTGTTTATTTAAAGGAGCTATTTATGTTTTCAATGTAAGATTTCAGTTGCAGGAGAATTTCTGAAGAATTACCTACATGAAAGCATTGAGGTTGGATTAATTATTAAGAACTTAGAGACAAAACTAAACAGGGAGCAATAAAACAGAAAACCCATGTATTTCCTTTAGAGTTCTTCCTGCTCTAAGAAAGGCGAAGAGTACAAACAGTACCTTATTTCATCTATGTTCTTCGATATCTGTTTTCCCTCATGTACTGTGAAGCAACTTTATGGCTGGTAAAAGCAAGAAGGGGTGGGTTTTTTTGTTGTTTTGGGGTTTTTTTTACAATCAAAGTCTGCTTTATCAAAATAAAAATGACATTGTAAAAATAAAATAGACCTAATGAAAAAAACAAAAATTGAGAATCTACCCTTGTGGAAAAGCAACAATATGTAAGTCTCTTTTTCAATAGAGAAGGAAAATGACTTGCAAAAGTCTCAAGCAAAAAGAGATATTTTAAAGCTTTCACCAAGAAGGTTTTTTTTGCAATATGGAAGAACAAATAACAAAGAATGTTGCAGGAGAGAAACACTGGAATTTCACAAACAAAATTATTTGAAATTATTATCTGGTTTATTGACAACATAAAACAGACTTGGCATAACAAAAAAGCATAATTGGTCACAGGACAAAAGCCAGCTAACAAGATACAGACATGGCTTTTGTCAAAATTCAATAAGGCCACATGAACTCTGCATTTACTAGAGATCTTTTGCATTACTGGATATCCTGGTGGCAGCTACATGCAGTTGTGTGTGTTTAAGAGAAAAGATAAAAGTATTAATGGGAAAAAATATGTATCCACCATTTAATATGACACTTTTTTCACCCAATTAATCTTTATGTAAGTCTATATAATTGCTTTCAGTGTTGTGTTTTTTCTCCTAGACTTCCCCCTGCCGATACTGGGGGGAGGCTGCTGTTCCCCCCAGGAGCTGCCGAAGAGGCACAAGGTGGGACAGAAGTGGATGCTGCAGGTCCAGACAGGCAAGAGATCCAGGCACAGAGGGGGCAACTTGCAGTGCCCTCAAGGGCCACAGTGCTGACAGACACGATGGCCCCTTCAGCAAGTACTGCCCTCAGCTGGGAGGGTGTCTGTGGCTCCATGTAAAATGAAGAGAGTAGCTTTGATGTATTTTTGTGATTTATAAGGTTTATAAATTTTTATTTTTTGCTTCAGTTGTTCTAGCTACAACTATCATATTTATTATCCTGAAGTTAGAAATTGTTTTTTAGTGAAGATCAAGAAGGTTTCATTGGCAACGAGGCAACGGCCTCTTTTCTTAATTTATCTTATATTGAAAAGTCCATTGGGATGAACACGAGACACCTTGAGTCTGCAGTAATCAAACTGGATACATTGCAGGCCATTTAAATTAAAGTTTTGTATATTGTTTACTGCATGCACTTCTATATGACAATTTGCCTGTGCTTTTAGTTGAAAAGATGCTGCAAAACAGAAGAGAGGGAAAGCCTCTGGAGCAGCCATGTCCATCAGCTTAGTCTCAGTGCTGTGCTAGCGTCACCTTGTGGCTTCCTTTTTGTTGTGAGAGTAGGAATGATCTTACCTTTACCTAACATATGGATACTTCCCATGCACATAGGTATAATGGAAAGCCACAGAGAATCATTGTGCTATACCTAGAAGCAAGATTAAAGTAACATCGTTCTGGGTTGCCCAAGATAAAATCAACCTCTTGGCACTATCAAGTCTGAATACCTTGTAGGAGAATTCCTTACCATTGGGCATTTCACATGAGCTGGCTATCTCATTAGGGAAACATATTTAAAAAATTTTATGCACGTAAAACCTGTCCAGAAATTCCATGTAAATTACTTGTTTATAATAATCTGAAGGGTTTATAAACATGCATGTAGAGATCAGAGTGGATTAAAGACAATCAAAAGCTTACATAATCTAAAAAATCCAGATTAATCAGAAAAAAACAGTAGACTGCTTCCCAAACTTTTTGGGAGATGAGACTCAGTATAAAAAACCAGGCATAATTCTGTGTCTAACTAATAAATTGGTAAAGTTATCTCCTGCCAAGAGGAGATCTCCCGAGAAGTATACTGAAATACTACTGAATGATGTGATCCAAATAATTAGCTGATTGTGCTAAAAAAATGAATAGTGGGATCCTGCTTATTTAGGGGAATAAGTTAGGTATTTAAAAATAACAGTCCAATTATATTTCCTGTGAAACACAAGGTAGCCACCCAAGGCTGGCAAGAATAAAACAAGCTCTGCAAGACCTGGGGCAGCAACTGAGGAACATGCAGGATACCACAGGGCTTCCCACATGGCCTGTGTCTGGGCTCTGAGCAGGTCTCTTGGTGCACTGGTTGCATGGGTCAGGTCTGCCATTCCTCTTCAGGGAGCTTAGAAGTGAGCATCTACTTGTCAGATACCTCATGTCTGATCATAGAATCACAGAATCACAGAATGGTTTGAGTTGGAAGAGACCTTAAAGATCATCTAGTTCCAACCCTCCGTCCTATGGGCAGGGACACCTTCCACTAGATCAGGTTGCCCAAAGCCCCATCCAACCTGGCCTTGAACATTCCCAGGGAAGGAGCATCCACAACTTCTCTGGGAAACCTGTTCCAGTGTCTCACTACCCTCATGGTAAAGAAATTCTTCCCAATATCTAATGTAAATCTACCCTCTTTCAGTTTAAAACCATTACCCCTCATCCTATCACTACACTCCCTGATGTCTGAATCTGACATCTGAACCCCATCCTGAACAGACTGTATTTACAAGTGTATAACCTGTAGGCTCCTCTATGAGAACCTCTTTTGATTCTGTATCCACACAGATAATGTACCTTTGTTGGCAACAGGAAATAATTCTGTCTTTGGTCAATGTCCTAGTAACTCCTCTGCTGATGAGGCTGATAGACCACCACTCTCTTTTCTTTCTCAGAAATTATCTCCATCTTTTTTTTTTCTTCCTACAGCTGCCTTTAGCTGGAAAATTTTCCAGACACACTTTGAGCTGTTCACAAAAGCGTTAATAATCTAAAAACACGGCTCATCACCTGAGTATTACTTAAAAAAGAATACTCTTCAGATGGTCTATGCTGTACGTACGAAAATATGACAGTTGTTCCTACCTGACAAGTGAGAGGTCTGACTTGTCACTCCTTGCAAGCAAGGGAAGCTAGGGAGTGATGGTCATGGCATTCAGACCATGGTCACGTCATGACACGTGGGGGTTATGCTGATGAAAAGACAGTTGCTGGCAATTTCAGAGGGACTGAATACACTGGGTAGAAAGAAAATTTTAAAGAAACTGCATTGTGGACCTGCTGTGTGACAGGATGAGGCTGAGCTGATATTCAGACTTAGCTGAAAAAGCAATAACCACACCGTTTTTCACATTGAAGAAACCTGCTTCTCCGGTGAGGGAAGGAGAGCTGGAGAGCGCAGAATCACCAGTCTCAGCGCACATTACACCAGGAATGGGGTCTTCCTCCCTTATGGGTTAGAAATCTGATGATGTAAATGGGTGCAAAGGACACTTTAACAAAAAAGTTTGTTTAACTAATTCCTTCAATATTTAACACTGAATTTTATATTTCACTTGATCTGCTCTTGGGTCATCCAAAATACAAGCCAATCATATCAAACTGAGGTTGTAGCAAATTTCATAGCGAATGCTTTTCATAAAAAGTCTGAATCCAGAGTCATCCAAAGCTAAACCAGCTTAGATAGAATTTTCTATAAAAACTTGGGAATTTAAACAGCTACTATCAAATTATGTAAAACGTGAACCCAAGACAAAGCCAACATAAAGAATCTGTTAGAATTCAACAAGAATGATGAATGAATATTTTCTTACCTAGAGTTCCTCTCCTTAGCCTAGTAATCATGAACTCTCTATGAAGAAAATATCATGACATTCCTACATAAACAGTTCAAAAGAATAACCAGGACCAAAATAAACCAATTTTTGCCTTATGTGAACTTGTGCACAAGACAGAATGAGACAACTTGAAAATGAAGTTAACACTTTTCTAAACATGCTGTTGTATAGAAGTAAAAGATGGCAATTTTTTTTATAGAGAAGAGGAAAACATCGTATGCTATATTTGGTTGTGTTTTCACTTTTTGTAAGCCCTTGTCACTCCTTCTTTCACTAAGCATGCAGTCTATTTTCTTTGCTTTATTAATCATCTGACAATCTTCTGAGAGAACAGAAGAACAAAGTTATGAATAAAAGACTCCATTGCTTGTCGTGTGCATAAACAACCTACTAAGTTTAAAAGAAGTTTTTCACAGCAATTTTAACAGCCAAATGTAACAGCTCATTTAAAGACCTCTTTGGTGGGAGAATCTTAATTTGCATGCAGCCAAGAAGTTGATCCAGATTGATGATGAGTTCTGAAAATATTGTTGCAAATTCCTCTTTTATTCAATATAGAAAGTACAGCCTGACTAGTTGCAAGGGAGTTGTGGATGAATTTTTCAAAGGTGTCATGGATTACATGTACACAATTTCCAAATATTCTAATAAGAATTAGACAACAGACGTCCCTAAAAATTTTTGAAAATATCAGCTTTAACTACTAACAGTGTTGACTGATCATCTCCCTTTCCCAAAGTAGCGTATATCATAGATGATACATATCACCTCAGGCTGGATAACACATGCATATTGAATAAAATACCTGCAGGGTCTGAGTCTGTAATTATATTCAGGACAGTAGCAGTATATAAGGATTATTTTTAATCATTCCATATAACTATTTTTACGGCTTCATCTGTTCAATGTTTTAAAATATTTGTGAGTTGTTCTTTATTGAATGAGTTAGAATACAATAAACACTGAAAACTCCTGATGCAGATATGACAAATACACATCTGCAGGTTTGTTCCTTACTTCAAAGCCAGTTTATGACTTTGTATGTTAACAGCTTATTCAATTATACTTTGCACATAATTATGTATATATGCATATGAAAATACAAATGGAAATATTCCAACAGCACAATGGGAGCTTAGAAAATTATTAATATATCAGGGCAACTGGGATCTGAGGAGAGAGAAGTATGGCCATTTGACTTTTGGCTGACACTTCCAACCATATGTGAAATTTCAAACCATATGTTATAACGCATGTAAAAATCAAATTTTACACTTGACTAAACAACATTATGGGAGAATCGGTAATCCAATTTGTTCTTTTAAACTGACACTGATATCTGATTTCTAAATGTGATGCCATTGCATAAGGTATAAGCTGATCTGGAGTTAATTCCAGTTTCCTCTTTGTCAGAACTCTCCCTGTGAACTAGGGTTATATATGTCAGATATAGATATAGATATAGATATATATATATATATATATATATATGCTGCATTTGCCAGCAGCAATAATATTTCTTTACCATGTAGAGAACAAGCCAGAGAGAGGAAATAAAAAGGATCACCTGGTATATTTTAAAATAAACAAATGCATTGACCAACTTGAGATGGAAATAGTAGCGTTTTTTTAGTTTCAGTCCACCAGTTTGCTGGAAAACATTAACAAGGTCCATTACCTCAGAAAGCTGGAATTAAAAGTGGGTCTGTGTCACAAACACAGGAGTCAGAACAAGATTTAAAATTTGTGTGTATTAGCCTCTGTCTTAAGTGTTGAACAATCCTGAGAAACCCTTCAAGGATCAGTATCTTGTGAAGATTTCCTGGTCCCTTAAAAAGCCCATTCCTCTTGTATTTGTTTATATACAATTTCAGTCAGATTTAAGTGTATTAATATGAAAACAAATAACATTTGTTAGTTGATTCTTAGTAGCTGATTTACCCCACGCAAATAACTTAATAATTACCATGTTGTCTTCATCTTTGGTTGCATTGTAATCACGTCACTAGTGAAGTAGTGTACTAACCCTTGACTAGAAGTGTAATTAATATAGTGCATTGTTCTTTTTTTTTATTATATGAGCTGTTGTAGCCAAGTATTCTTACTGTAATTTTACAGCAGTTGTAGACTGACAGCCACTTTCCTAGCCAAGGACTGGAAAACACACTACTACGGACAATGTATCTTATAATTTCTCAGGAATTAGTATGCCAAATCAAAAAATCTTACGCACAAAAACCAAGCAAGCAAGCAAGCAAGCAAGCAAAAAACCAAGCATGAACCAAAAAAACCCGACCCTCTACATTTTCCCCTTCTTGACTCCTTCCATAAGTTTAAACAACTTTCTAGGAAAAAAAAATAGAAGCTGCACTGGAGTAGAAAATAGAGCCATACTGTCCTTATTCCCACAGAGTTACAATGCAAATTCTTTTGGTAAATTAAGGGGAAAAAATGCAACTACCACTGATTTTAACTGGAACCCTGGAGTAGTCAATGCCTTCAGCAGACAGCATACTTTGGCATCTTTAAGGTCATCTCTGAAAAATTCTTTTTTAAAATGTTGGTCTTGACCTATAGCATTTGAAAGATTATATAGCCTATTAAGCTGTATCAGAGGAGAACATTCTCAAAATTCAAAGAAACATATTGCCATGCATTTCTTGGATACTTCGCTATCAAGAAGGCAGACTGACAACAAAATGTTTCTGGAGATAAAGGCACTTCCAGAATGGAAGATTAGTTTAATAGAAATAATCTTTTCAAGCATCATTCTGGGATGAAAAAACTAGAAAGACTATGGGTCTGTCTACTTCAGCATTCCAGGTTAGGGTCAGGAGTGTAATTTTCAAGTGAATCTCCCAGTTGGCCTTTGATTACTGCTGTTTTCCTTGACATCACGAGTCGTTTCAGAACACATGAACAAGTTTGCTTTCAGAAGGCTCATTCTTAATGTAATCCAATTGCTAATGGTCACTGAGCCCTTGGGACGAGATTTAGAACTAGACCAAAGTAAATCCTCCTTCTTGACCTCAGTGTGTACATCCTTCGCAGTGATTGTTTCCCTCGACTTTGTACTGAAATCAGCTATGATTCATTTTTCTTCCTGTGGGCATTCACCAGACTTTTACTTTTTGGTGACTCACAGCAGTTCTTAACTGAAAAGTATCCAGAATTTGCACTTTCCCTACTTTTTGGTCCCATTACAGTAGCTACTTGCAAGCAGTTTAGGGTGAGACAAACTATTTTTTGTTCCCTGTCTATGTAGTTTTTCACTCAATGTGACAACAAAATATATCAAACAAGCAAAGAAGTGGAAAGAGAGTTCATTCTGACACCAGCTTGGTCGTTAATTGTTCCATAGCTATATTTAAGGATCTAGAGGAGTTATTCACACATTATGATGAGTAAAATTTCTTACTAAATGTATTTAAATATCATTTCTACTGTCTTTAAACTTGCTTGGTTTAATAACTGTGTAGATGCATAGATAAATACCTGCCTAAGTACTGCTTATACCTACATATGTTCATTTTCATAACACAGATGTGACCACTTAGATTTGCTTTAAAAGAAAAAATAACTGCAAGATACCATCGAGTGTTAAAGTATCACACACACCCCTGACTAAAACAACAATAAAACCCCAGTAGTTGAAGTAAGAAGCTCCAACTCATTAAAACAAACTGTTAAAGCAAGCAATTTGCAGACAAAGCAGATGTTACACTGGTCTCAGCTGAATAGATTTAGTTGTGCTTCTTCAGCCTTTTTAATCAGTCAAAAAGGGAATTCATGCTTATAGTTACTCTTTATATCACGCAAACCAGCCAATTGAGCTTTTTAAACTAGAGACATGTGGTTCTGAAATAATGATTCACAACATAACATGAGCAAAGTTTTTTTTGGGGAAAAAAAAAAGTCTTTGCTGATAACCTGCCTTTGGAACAACAGTAGGTTTTTTTATGAACTCTGTCTTCTACATGTTTGGAAAAGAGTCAGTGTTCCCTACAGTAGTCTTTCATGTGACCTCATGAAAGAGCTGGTATTAATATTTTTATAACTTATCATCTAGTCACTTAGCACAATAAATTATAAGTACTGTGAAAAACTCCCTTTACATATACGTCATCTGCAAATGTTATAAAAACAGTTATGTTATTTGCTGTTAGAATTTCAGCTGACACCAGATTTCAGTTGCTGATGACAGTAAAAATTTCAAGTTTTTTGCATTTGTCCTCCTTAGGTACTTAAATGATTTTCTTTACTTCCATCTGACTGTCTCAGAAATATCATAACATCTTTCTCTTTCCGGCAGTCCTGAAAGATACAAAACTGTGACTATATCAGTACTACAAATGGGAAACCAAGCTACAGAGGAGACAAGTCACTTATTTAAGTTACACATGTAGCAGTGAAGTGAGTTAAAGTCCTGTAAATCTTATAGTAGCACAGTAACCACTGTACCATCTATTTTCTGGGGTGAAAAATAAGGGTTTACATCAGCACTTCTCAGTTTGTAAGGAATACCTCTCTAGAGAGATGGTACAAACAGGGGAAAAAAAAATCCCCAAGGCCAGAAAAATGTATTTCAATACAGAACCCATATTTTATGAAGAGTTATGGAGAATTCTTAATCCACTGCAGTAAGACATAAGGTATGAAACTGGTGAAACATAGTTTTAGATATCCTTATTGATGTCATTCTTACTTTAAGCTATAGGAAACTACCTTTGGAACAGAGATTAAATTAAGAAACATAACAGAGCGAGCAAGAGACTAGACACACTCTACTCACTGTCCACTTCTTCGAAATTATTATTGCTTTTACTGTGATTAAGTCACAGGTGAAGACTACAGCAAATGGAAAGTACATACTACTAACACAATTTGTTCTTTTTCCATGGATGTCCCTTGTACATATCTGCTGTTTTCAAGTCAACATTTATGCTCAGAAAACTATGGTATGTCATGAATTGCAACACTTACTGTAAACCCTAGAGTAAGAAAACACGTCTCACTGAACCACAGCATAATTCAGGCAGGAAGGGACCTCCGGAGGTTTCTAGTCCAACCTCCTGCCCAAAGAAGGGCCAACTCTGGGGTCAGACCAGGCTGCTCAGGGCTCAGTTCAGTCAGGGCTTGAAACCTTCCAAGGACAAGTGAGAACAGGCTAAATGTGAATCTGTGAATCTTGGGGCCAGTTCTGTTTAATATCTTTATCAATGACCTGGACAAAGGGATCAAGTGCACCCTCAGTAAGTTTGCAGATGACACCAAGTTGTGCAGATGACACCAAGTTTGCAGAATGTGACACCAGATACCCAGAGGGTATCATCAGTCACATTCACATTTCTTGCATAACACCAGGTGATTTGCTACTAGTGCAGGAAAAGAGACAAAATCATTAAATGCTGGACATTGCTAGTTTCAAACAGAGCTATCAAAGGGATTTACATACTTCAGCTATATCAATGTAGCTGGAGAGCTAATTCCATAATAGAGATAGTCTTTGGAAGATTGTTGCCTTTGTGAGCCTTCCTCCTTGGTGCTTGGAACACGTCTAAGGAATTGTAGTTGAGAGAAATGTTGCATACTGGTATGAAGAATCATTATCTGGTCACCCTGAATCTCTGATTCACCCTGATTCACCCAGAATCTCTGTTTATGCATACCTGCACATGCTGTCCAGTCCTGCCCTGTGACTCAATACCATGAAATATGACAGTGTAGCATTCTGAATGAGGATGCTACTGTTGATTTCACAGACAGTACCAGTACTCACCCTATCTAACAGTCCTGAATTACAGTCAGCCACTTCCAAACTACCCAAGGCAGTGGCAGAGAGCTTTTCCATGTAGTGTCTTGCAGTATTGTGACTGTTGTGTACTCCAGTGTAGCTTCTTTATTGTCAATAATTACAGAAAAGTTTGTTTGGTTTTTTTTTTAAAGTATTTGTTTAAAAGACATGTAGGGGAATATTTTATTTTCTGAATGAATTAGAAAAGTTAGCATAAAACTGGAAGCTGTTGTTCTTTTAAAAGCTCATACAATAAAGAAAAAAACCTAAATTTAACTCTAAGTGTTACTTTAATTCTTCTATGTTTTACCGTTAAACATACATGATGCCAGAAGGCAGTTTGAATGTGCTTGAAAATTTTAAAACCAGGGTGGTCAATTCTCAGAAAACCAAGATATCCTGTATGAAGTCAGCCCTCATGAACTTGTACCTCAATGCCAGCAAACCCCAGGTGAGGTAATTATTCCTAGTGAGCTGTAAAGGACCAGTATGGGAATTTCACTGCCAAAAGCTGATTGTAGGAAACTCAAGCAGTTATAAACCATTCCCTTCTGACTTTAGGTAAGCCCTGAATTGTTCAGTTAGGTTTGTAAAGTAGCCTACATTGGATACTACGTGATATTGCATAATACTGTGTTCATAACTGAAGTCAACTGAAATTAAGCAACTCTTAAAAAGGCCCCTTTTAGAGGTAAATCAAAAAAAAGGACAAGTCTGAGCTGTGGACTGCAACATATCTATAACCTCACCCTAAAAATTTTCTTTTGACAATGTGATTTCATTGTGGAAAGTTCTCCAGAATATAGAGTCCAGAATGGTGTGTCATCTACCCCAATTCAACATTTTCCACAACAGTTTTATTCTATGTCCATCAGTGTAAGCTTGAATAAATATGAGGCTTTTTTTTTTTAGTAATAATGAGGGTTGCCTGAAACAGATAATGCTGCCCTTCCAGTTTTGTATTTGAGATACATCCTGAGCTTCCCTGAGATGGAAGACAGGGACAGGGAGCAGAATGAAGCCCCGATAATCCAAGGGGAAATGATAGCGACCTGCTACACCACTTACACAAGTCTATGGGGCCAGATGGGATCCACCCAAGAGTACTGAGGGAGCTGGTGGAAGTGCTCACCAAGCCACTTTCAATCCTTTATCAGCAGTCCTGGCTATCCGGGGAGGTCCCAGTTGACTGGAGGTTAGCAAATGTGATGCTCACCTACAAGAAGGGCTGGAAGGAGGACCCGGGGAACTACGGGCCTGTCAGCCTGACCTTGGTGCCAGGGAAGGTTATGGAGCAGACCATCTTGAGTGCAATCACATGGCATGTACAGGACAAGCAGGTGATCAGGCCCAGTCAGCATGGGTTTATGAAAGGCAGGTCCCTCTTGACTAACCTGATCTCCTTCTATGACAAGGTGACCCACCCGCTTAGTGGATGAGGGAAAGGCTTTTGCATGTTGTCTATCTAGACTTGAGTAAAGCCTTTGACAGCATCTCTCACAGCATTCTCCTCGAGAAACTGGCTGCTCATGGCTTAGATGAGTGTACTCTTCGCTGGGTAAAGAACTGTCTGGATGGCCGGGCCCAGAGAGTTGTGGTGAATGGATTTAAATCCAGTTGGCGGCCGGTCACAAGTGGTGTTCCCCAGGGCTCGGTATTGGGACTAGTTCTGTTCACTACCTTTATCAATGATCTGGACAAGGGGATTGAGTGCACCCTCAGTAGGTTTGCAGATGACACCAAGTTGTGCGGGAGTGTTGATCTGCTGGAGGGTAGGAAGGCTCTGCAGAGGGACCTGGACAAGCTGGATCGATGGGCGAGGTCAATTGTATGAGGTTCAACAAGGCCAAGTGCTGGGTCACAACAACCCCATGCAACACTACAGGCTTGGGGAAGAGTGGCTGGAAAGCTGCTCGGCGGAAAAGGACCTGGGGGTGTTGGTTGACAGCCAGCTGAATATGAGCTGGCAGTGTGCCCAGGTGGCCAAGAAGGCCAACAGCATCCTGGCTTGTATCAGAAATAGTGTGGCCAGCAGGAGTAGGGAAGTGATCGTGTCCCTGTACTGGGCACTGGTGAGGCTGCACCTCAAATACTGTGTTCAGTTTTGGGCCTCTCACTACAAGAGAGACATTGAGGTGCTGGAGCGTGGCCAGAGAAGGGCAATGAAGCTGGTGAAGGGTCTGGAGAACAAGTCTTCTGAGGAGCGGCTGAGGGAACTGGGGTTGTTTAGCCTGGAGAAGCGGAGGCTGAGGGGAGACCTTATCACTCTCTACAACTGCCTGAAAGGAGGTTGTAGAGAGGTGGGGGTCGGTCTCTTCTCCCAAGTAACAAATGATAGGACGAGAGGAAATGGCCTCAAATTATGTCAGGGGAGGTTTAGATCAGATATTAGGAAATTTTACTTCACTGAAAGGGTTATCAAGCATTGGAACAGGCTGCCCAGGGAAGTGGTTGAGTCCCCATCCCTGGAGGTATTTAAAAGACGTTTGGATGACGTGCTTATGGACATGGTTTAATGGTGGACTTGGCAGTGCTAGGTTAATGGTTGGACTCGATGATCTTAAAGGTCTTTTCCAACCTAAACAATTCTATGATTCTATGATTCTATAATTTAAGAGGTTGGTAGAAGTGTGGTCCGATAAAGTGTGGCCCTAATAAGTGGAATTGAGCAAATATAGATGGGGCTGCAGTATAGCTCAGCAGATTTTACTTGTGAATCTGTATTTCAGTATCTCTTAAGCTGTCTGCCTTCTGCAAGCTGCTTTCAGTAACATGCTCCACTGTGATGGACAGGAAACTTGAAATGTTATCATCTGAGTCATACTGCATTTCAAAATCTGATACTTAGAGCTGGTTGGAGATCTATTCTCTAGTGGAAAAGCAGCATCTCTTTAGTGATCTGGTCTCCTTAGTGACCTGACAATAAGGCAGGCAAATGATTCTGATGATAGTTTTTTCAATACTTGCATCATTCATTGTGATATTGACAGTCCAAACCTGAGCAGGCCAACATTTAAAGTGTTTGAATTTGCAGTGTTTGAATTTACTCCTGATGATTAGACTTTCCTATGGCCTTTGGAATATTCTATCCCACAAAAAAACCCTATTAAGCTACAGAACCACTGCCATGGGTGCTAAGACTGTGAGCATGTTACAGTGCCTTGCTTTCACAGAAGACACAGACTGAAATGGGGCCCCCGATGAATGACTAGAGGCAGCTTGAAAATCTATAGTAGTCCCACTGGCAACATTAATCAACTGTAATTTCTGTGGCAGTCTGGCACGCAACTAAGTGAACGTTCATATATATTTTTGTAACACCACATGCCGCTGGCAAATCTACATTATTAATAGAGCTCATTGTGAGGGAGCCATTCCACAGCAGATGCTTCCTTAGCACAACAGATTTAAATCTTATCAAATGCCACCTTGCCAACTATGCTTACCTAGATTGCCCATTTGACAAATTTTCTCATAAACACCATTATACTTTCTTCTAGCACAGTCTTCTGCACAGAAAGTACTCCCTGTAAGAAAATTAGAAGACCACAGTATTAATCTTCTTGTAATCTCTTTTCAAAATACAGCTACATTATGTTAAGTACAAAACACTCAGTGATGAGTACATGGTGGGTATAGAGGTTGCTGTAGTCACTGATTGCTAAGCTGTATTTAATCCTTATTTCCTTTAACAATTCTCACACTGTTTGTGCTAGGCTGGATACTCTTTTGGACAGGGACAATCTTTCTGTTACTTTCTCCAGCATGACGTCATGATGCTATTTCAAAAATAAATGGTATTACTGCGCAAGTGGCCTACTGTTTGCCATTGGATCGAAATGAACAAAGCATTTGGTCATTTTGCCATTGTGAGAGACTGAAAGAGTTAATGTCTCAAACATTGTGGCGACTTGAGGAGCTATTTGCATGGTGACTGCAGGTCGGCAAGCACGGGGTGGGGGAGAGCAGGAGTGGGAAGTGCGGGACGTGGAGAGCGTGTCGGAGGACACGTGGTTCTGGGTTCCGCCGGACCTGACCATGTATGGCCAGAGATCACACAGAGTTGGTCTGAGGAAGGGGCTTGCAACTGCCTGAGAGACCCCTCGTGACCACACCCCTCCCCCAGCGCCTGCGCAGAAGATTGAGAACTTTCTAGAACAAGAACCATGTAAGTCCTGAAGGGGAGTGCCTGGAGGCGGGGATTAGCTTATAAAAGAGACGTCCCCAGGGAAACGCGCGCACGCCCACCACTGGAGGATTGCCACGTCTGTCATCGTCATTGCGGGATCCAAGGGTGGTGATACTTTTTCTTTCTCTTTCCTCCTCTCTTTTCCTTTCCTTTTCTCCCTTCTCTCTTCCTCTACTCTTCCAATATATGCAAGTTTGGGATAAATTGTGACGGGCTGCCCGGAAAATAGCTCCATTGCCAAATCGCCTCTGTTCATTCGTTGAGCTCGCCAGTTTGTTAAGTTTGTCCGTTTGTGGAATTCGCCAGTTAATAAAATTGCTGGCCAGCCTGTTCCTCTGGGTCATTGTCGTGACTCTACTGACCACGCAGCTCTGCCGAGCAGAGATTGGCTTTTGTGGGTACACAAACCACCAGGGAATTGAAAAGATTCACCCATCTCGCAACACACGGAGTGGGACAAGACAGTCATGTGGGCTATCTGTGGGTTTTTTTCTTTGTTTTCCTTTATAAAGAGAATTTGGTAGTGGTTATGGTATCTAATGGGAGTAACTGAATATGAATATTTCCAGTTCTATCACAACTGTGGTACACTGCACTGTTGGAGCAATACAATCCATCATATCAGTCTTTCCTGTCTTGTTCGGTTTTTTCTTCTATTCCAAAAGGTTTGGTTATGTCATTCTTAAAAAACACATTTTCATGACATATTTTTAGAAGATTATATCATGAGAGCACTAACATGACATTTTAATTAAGCATAGCTCATATTTTACCTACCCTTTTTATCACCAGTTAAACTAAGACATGAAGAAAGGAATAGGAATAGGTATAAGACAACCCTACATAGCAAACTAATGGCAAAAGCACTAGGGTAAATCTTATTTTAAGTCTGCAGAACAAAACCAGATTATGTGATACCAGGAAAAGGGTTTGATGCTTAATGCCCTTTACATCTTCAGCAGGTATCATAAGATTGTACCAAAGGACTTAATTATATACACCAGTATTCATAAAGGCTCTGAAGACTTTGTAACACTCTAGGATCACATTCTGCAGCAGGGCTGATTGCTTTCTGCAGCGAATTTGTGGCAGTGATAACAAGGCTTCATAAAAGTCACCATTTGCTGTGAAAAATCAAAGACCCAGAAGAAATGTAGAGCAAGAAATACGGTGAGAAATGTATCAGTGTTATTAAAAGTAGAGCCATGGGATCTTGGAAGAAATTGCCTGGCAAGAAAGCACATAAACCTTTTGGAGAACTTAATAGAAGCCAAGGGAAGTGTTAAAGAAATTAGGACAGTAAACTGAGGTTAAAAAAGAAGAGAAAGAGGCGATTAAAAAGAGAGCAAGAGCAATGAAGTGGAAAGCTATGTTCTCTAGTTCGTTCTAGAGATTTCTCGAAAGACACAGAGTAAATTGGATGCTCAGCTGTACTGTGAACATAATGCAATATCTTCAGAAAGCAAGCTTTCAGTCTTCTCTGTTGCAGTTTAGAACAGCTTTGATCACTGAGGTAATGGGAGAATTCAAGACTATATTAGGTTACGGCATAGGCTTTGGGCATTCATTTCTCTTAGCTAGTCTTTGGGGAGAGTTGACTTCAAAGATGATGGGAGTCATCAGTCACCACTTCAGTATTAGAAGCTTCCAGTTTATGCGGCCATATCCCATCCAATAGGAAGAAAATTAACATATAGATGATTCTATAATTCATCAGCTAATCTGTTATATTTGCTTAAGATTACAAAAAATATTTTAGACAGCATTACTATTTCAGATGTCTTTGGTTCTTACCAGGCTGGCTGTAACTTACATATGACATCTGCGGAAAACACCTATTCTTGGACAAAATGTCTGTGCTGGTCTACTACTGCCGTCAGTGCAATCAGTATGATAATGCTATGTCCTGTTTGGAAGACCTCATCTGGAATGGTTGGGACTATTCTCCACTGATTTCATTTTGATCTCTTGGAGAAAATGTAAAGGAGAATACTTTCTGCTATGGAGACTGGTGGTAGTAACAGATGAAGGGAAGCAACCTGACACTGTAATAAAGACCATATTTAGTCCTTTTACTACAGGCATTTGCCTGTAAATTGTTGGTAAAGTTCAGTCTCGGAATGTTGTTTCATTAACTTCAGTTTCTGCATATAGCAATATTATTGTGCAAGGATCATTTCGATTCCGTTATGTCTACTGACTGCAACATTATCGTCTGGGCTTACTGTCATCACTTACATATTTACCATTTCAAATCCAAATTACTAGAGACCACTCTGCATTAAGCCCTGTACTAAACAATTTCAGATCCTGCTAACGAGTGAGAATGCAGCAACCTGTTATATAGGCCAAGTGCTAGATAGGGAACTAGGGCAGGATTTGCTGAGGTGGGGAGAGGAAGAAGCAGCTGGCTACAGACTATTAGCTGCCTGCAGCGCCTTCTGTGCTCAGTGTCACACTCTGTAGGAGAGGCTGCATCACTTCATGCGTCCTTTTTTAGCACTGTAGCTGCATCTCACCCATGAATGGTACCAGCCACCTATTGCATTTTTGAAAGGAGGCTGGCTGAGTCACTGATTTCTCCCTGCCTGCTCAGAAAAAATCAGGAGCCAAAACTGTATATGCCTGGTCCTATGCAGTTAAAACACCACCTCTTTTTGCTAATGCAGTGGCAAGGAGTGTTCCTTGAGATTAGCACCCAGATCTCTTAAGGCATCTGCCTTTCAGAAGCTGTTCTCTGGCTTGCTGGCATTCAGATCATGATGTATAAACCCATCTTTCCTCTAACAAGACAGGAAATGGAATAATGTAAAGGCTGTTGTTTCTTCAGGTTGTACTTTTGATTCTTTTCGGGACAAACTTTATGATGTTCTGTTTTTAAACTGAAGGAACAGTGGACAGAAATTTGTACCTGCATAATAGCCATTGAGTTTATAAATCATTTCAGAATCCTGCTATGTGGCCTCATAGACCTAACACTAACCTTATGCTCTTCTCTAAGGGACTGCTTCAGCTCTGGAATAATTGAATGGGATTTAGACTTTAAGTCTCAAGAGAGCTTTGCTTGATATCATTACATTGCATGTCCTGTCTGCTGTGATTTTTGTCTGCTTGGATCTTTTTGCTTTGGGCTTAGAACAACCTTATACGCAACTAAAAATCTAAGATGACATTGAAGTTAATTTTCTCAAAAACTTTTTTTTTTTTTAATTCTCAAAGATTCTCATTTATCTCCATGGTTTTGGAGGTGCCAATAGAGGACAGTGAGTGATACTTGGCAAAGACAGAGTCACACTGTATGTTGCTATTGACATCAGTGGGAACAGGAATGAGACTTTCAGGTTACATGCAGATTAGGAATGGAAAAGCTCTTGTCAGTTCCCACCTTCACAGCGTGCCCTGATCACCTCTGAACTGCAATGTGGCAATGCCCAAGTCTGTACCAAATTCCCTTACGTCCTCCCTCTCTTTCCTGCTTTCCACTGAAATGAAACCAGATGTAAAGACTGGAAGGAACCCATTCTGTACACCAAGTTGCTGGTGAGACAAGTAACCAAATCTCTGAGATTGAGCAAATTCCTGCTGGTAAATCTGGATTCAGCTTTACCTTGTTTTCTGCTGATCTCAGCATGTGTATACAATACACAGATCAAAACAACACATTTTGCAGTGTAAATCTGTAAAATCAACAATTGATCAAAATCTGGCCCCATAGGAAGATTTCTTTCTCCTCCTTCTTTTTCTTCTTCTTCAGGGGAAAAAAAAGAAAAACAAACAAATAACAAAACTAAAATAAACCTTAGCTGTTATTTGTTTGTATGGATTGGGACAGGTTTTTCTGTTTAAGCAGTATCCTTATCATTAATGTTTAGGAGGCCAGTTTACACTATGCAGTAAGAAGTGCAGGAATGGAAAACTTTCCTCATATTTTTAGCCAGGTTTCCTAAAGAAAAGGAAGGACCAAACTCCCTCACCACTCCTTGCTTTAATCCCCAGATTCCAAGAGATGTTATCCAATTAAAAATATAAACTTATGCTGAAATCCCTTGTGTACAGAAGTTTAGTTAAGGAACTAACCCCTTAGAGGAAATATAATTTACTCCCCCCCTTACACTTGTCTATCAATAAGTTACTGTTCAGACAAGCAAATGAAGCTGTGGAACATGATGCTTTATCATACAAGGCAATAAACCACAAATGCACAGGAAAAGATTGAAACACATTTCTTCTTTTTATTTGTGTAAACCACTCCTAGCATTTCTTAGCACTGTTTCTACATAATGTCTTGCTTGTTCGTTGCAGGTCTGATATCTGTGCACATGAAAGACAGTAGGAACTAACTTTCAAAATAACCCCTGAAACAGGCTTAAGCCATTGAGAGTAATGCAGGTTGCATCTAGGTTTAGGCTAAGACAATTAAAGAGAGATATGTATCAGCAATGTAGAGAATGATTTGATGTATCTTTCCTGACGACTATTTCATTCTTCTGCTGTTGGCAGATACTGCTATATTTATATGCTGCTATTCAGCCCAGTTAATACTTACCCCATTCGCCCAGATAGTCTCATAATCATGACTACCCACCAGATATTACCCAGTTGCCTTCCATTTCTACAAATGTACACAAGTGTTCATTTCTAAGTTGTGATTACATTAACTGTTTACCTTGGAATGATAAATCTGATTTTCTAAGCTCTTATTACTCATACAAGGAAGGTCCACTTACCCCATGTGTGGGTAGAGCTTCCCAAAATTACTATTTAAGAACAGCTTAAATCACCTATGATTTCCAAAATCATGACATTCAGAGCCTCTAATAGTTAATTATTTGGGGGAGGTCTGACTAAAAAAAATCTACTCCATTGTTGCCTACTGTATTGCTTGGTTTATAAACTTTAACAGTTAAACTATTTTCAGATCTATGGATTTTTAGCTATGCTCTGACAGCATGTGATGACATGTAAAATTGACTTTTGGAAGGCAAGCCAGCTGCCTTTTGAACTAGAAAACTAAAAAGTAGCAGAAAAGTTGAATTTAAAGGCAGTCATTTGTTGTTGATGGTCTTCATCACACAAGATAGGAAACCAGGTGTGAAATAGCAACTTGCTTAAGACAGACTTAGGAGGGTATAGTGAAAATTGAAGAGAGAAAATACTCTTTTTGTCTTGTTTTCTTATCGCTTTTACAGCTAGTTGGTTATAATTTTCTTCTCTCTTTTCCCTTTTAATGTACTGTGAAGTCTCTCCACGTGAATGATAAAATATTTTCTACTTCTTTTTGTGCATTGCATTATTTGTCCCCTTGGGATTTCAGCATAAAAATTAAAATTCTTCCTGAGCAGAAGAGAGGGTGCTATTCGCATAACTTATATTTTATAATTTATACTGCAGTATTTTCTGTATGCAATACCTTGTTGTTTATTAAGAACAAATAACTATCGTGCATGGCACTTTTTCTCACATGGTATTGATAGGAAAGTAAAAAACCCTTTCAAAATAACAAAACATTTGTTTTTGCCCCATCATGTCTTCCCGCTGCCAGTGAGGAAGGAAATTCTTACCCAAACTTCTGTTCAGAAATAGGAACCTAAATTCCAAAAAGGTTATGAAACTTACCCAAACATTATCAAAGGTGGAAGTTACTCTGAAAATAAGAATTCCAAATCTGAGACAGGTTTTCTGACTCCTCAGCAATCTTCCTTTTTCCAGGGAACAATGAGCTCAGACCAATCATAGCAACATTTTGCCAGGCTGGTATTACCAGACTGCAAAGGAGAAAAGAAACCACTGTGAAATGGCATACAGCAGTTCAGACTCCAATTCTAATCAATCATATATAATATTCTAGATTTGCAGCAAACTGTATGCTCCAGGACTATCATCAAGCATAGGAAGCAAATAAAGTTGGCAGTAGGTAGGCAAAAAGAAGCACTAAATAAAATTCTGTTCTCCAAGAAAAAATAGGTTTTAACTATTTATCTGTTACTCCAATATCTTTCTTTCCAAAATGTGCCATGCTTGCCAAACCGTTATTGACAGTTTTATCCTCACAGATTCAACGCTGTGTTTATTAAAATTTTGATGCCAGCATTTCTCAGTTCCATACTACCATAAAATTTGGTTCAGCTGAAACCCACGTAATAGGCTGTACCTTAGGGCGAGGGAAGGGAAAACGCTCCATGGAATTCAAACAAACACATTTCTTCCTTTGTTGAAATGACCACTATGAAATCCCACTCGTACATATTCAACAGTGACTTTTTAAATGTGCATTTTCTGTCTTTATTTATTTTTACTGTTTTTTTCCAGAAGATGTCTGGAAACAGTGCTTATATTAAACACAGATGTCAGGGTGCCAATGCTAGAGAATCTGTCTGTGAACAAATCAAAAACCATAAAGATCATAAGGTTTGCAACAAAGCTGAGCATAATATTCCGGCAATAAATCTTTATTTGCAAAGTTTACTTTTTTTTTCTTTTGCTTCATATTCCACTTCTCATTTTGCTCTAAAAAAAAAAGAGGAAAAAAAAAGACAGTATTGTGCATCCACCCAGAAAATAGAGCCAACCCCGGAAGACTCCTTTGCTTTGTGGTGTGGATGAATCCGGGACAATGTAGTATTCTGATAGCAATGAAAAATCATGTTTTCTTGATAAGTTTCCATAGCTAATATCAAAAGGTAAACAATTCTTGCAGAAGCTTTGTTTCACAGTTAAATCTTCAGTGTTATAAATCCTTTGTGTACAAGGTTTTATGAGATATATGCTTTGTATAATTTTTTTACAGTGCTTAAAAATCCCAGTCAAGATCAAAATTCTGTCAGATGTTACATAAACAGCCATACAAAAAAAAGGTCAGATACTTACCCTGAAAAACCATAACAATATGGTTTTTTTTCTTATTCTGTATGTCAATAATTTAAAGACAAAACGAGACACATATTTATTGAGTACTGAGTATTGAGTTATGCCCTGAAAGAGTGGTTTAGCAGCTCCTTGACAGCTCAATAAATTGAGAAAAATCCGTGCTTTTGGGTGAATAGAAGAAGGAGGTCTACTTCTTTGTTCAGAGGACAAACTTCATCCTACTTGAATATTCAGTGTCTGTGATGTAATTATATTTTAAATATAATGGACACCAATAGTTAAAAGATGGAGGGAGGCAGAAGTATTTTTTCTTGATATGTACTAAGCCAAGAGTTGATGAGCCTTTGATGATGAAGGTATTTTTTGCTTATTCCCTTTTATGGTGGAGGCATTGTTTATGAAGAGCACATCTCCTGAACTCATGTAAATGGAATATTTTGTGGGAGGATAGACTGCTTGTTTAAAAAACATGCTCATTTGGGATCTTTGCCTACAGTGCAGTATTTTAAGTGAGGCTAACCCTGAGCCCAATGGCAAGTTCATGGTAGTACTCCTCCTCTCATTCAAGTCAATGACAAAAAGCCTCCTTGACTTCAGGAAAGTAAGGTCAGACCTTAGGTGGGCTGCATATTACTCATCATGTAATCCTTTCCTCAGCGCACTGAGTCACAGCAGACTTCTGAGTAGCTCATTACAGATCCGGGAACCATTCATGCTTTAGCATGTTACATGCTGTGCAAGACAGGGAATTCACCTCGACCTGCCCTGTCCATGAGAAAGTTAAGAATCCCGTTCCTTCTCTTGAGCAATCAATCTTGAAGATTGACTTGAGTCTGATGCAGGGTATATTCTGTAACTGCAGTCACAGAAATTGTCCAAAGTTGTAGAAAGTGCCTGATTTTAATTTTTTAATGAAAAAACTATCTTTGACTTGGCTTCTGAAGCTCTTTGAGTCCTGTTAGCAGAGTTTTATAAACAAACACATAACTTTCTCTTTGCTAATTACAAAGAAAACATGAAATAGAGAAAGCACCTATATTAAAGAACTAGCTGGAAGTTCTTCCATCATCTGATGCAGTGTTTTTTACTTAAAGCAAGGCAGCCAAACCTTGACTTTGCCTAATGTGGCAGTAAGGGCTTCATTTAAGCCTTTTCTCTTGTACAGTATAATCCAAAATTAACATGATTTATCATACAGACAGTGAGATTTAGCTACCATTAAGCACCTATCAGACACATCTAAGTATAGTCACCCCAAGCTCATTACATAGTTAAATGTAATAATCATGTTCAGCACATAATTAGCACACATTCAGTTACAACGTATTGGTTAGCCCCATTCATTTGTACCAGATATGAAGGCAATCAATACAGCAGGTGACACCTACATGAGCACAAGTGAACCACAGCCTTACTTTCCACTGCTTGCAGTGGAAGCTTTGACAGCTGGTTCACGAGTAGCAGACACTTATGTTTTACATACCCAAATTTCTGGTTTAATTGGGAGCCTGAATCTCACCACATTTATATAGCTAAACTAGATCTGATTGTAAAATAGGTCAGTCCTTTAGCAATTACATGGCAGATGAAGGTGGGAGTGGATATAGACCTCCGTAGATTGTTTCTAGACTAACACCAGAAGTATACACACACCTGTACCATAATTCCTCAGTCAGGAAATATGAGCCTTAGCCTGCACAAGCCTGGTTATGACCCTTAGGAATATATTTGTTCAGCTAGCCATCATTTCAAGTTTCACTGTTATTTAACAAGCCAAATTAAAGCTAGTGAGTTTGTTACATATGCTGCAACCCAGGCCCTACATCAGTCTGAATGGGAGACAGACTTCTACCATGGAGTGCTAGAATATGACCTGGGGAGTGTTAAAAGCAGAAGACAGTGCTGATAGAATCACTTTAAGCTTCTTAGTCCTGTTGTTAAATCAGTACATCATAGTTCCTGATGCCTTTGCTGAACAGGTGGAAATATGAAAAGATACAGAAGTGGAGAATTCTTCACTAGACTCTGTTAACCTCACAAAGGTCTATAATTTTAGAGCTACACTTCATAATCCCACATTTTCGTCATTATTGCCATTACTGGCATATTACTGAACCAATAAAAATTTTGGTCCTACAAAGGTATCATCCATTTCTATTCTGCCTTGCTTGTTTTTACCTATTTATGAAAAATATCTTGGTTACTATGCCATTTCTTATGAAAAATGAGGAAAATGCACAAATTAGTATTGCATAAATTGTTTTGGCTGCTTTTTGTGCAACCTCAGTCTCATAGGCATTACATGCTCCTCATCATATTTCATCATTCTGTTGCTACTCTTGCCACAGTTCACTAGGACCAGGTTCCAAATTTTTAAAATTTTTTTTTTAATTTTTTTTTCAGCAACTCCATTATCAAAGTACTTTCTGAAGGTGAGATTTCAGGTGGCAGTCAGTTTTGTGTTTTCAACTTCAATTATCATCTGAGACTGGAAAAATTAGAGACTCCTTTTTTCTGTCCTTCTTTTATTGTACAGATTTTTGATTAGACAAAAGTTGTTGGGTCATTTTAAATCATAGAATCATAGAATATCTTGAGTTGGAAACCCATAAGGATCATTGATAGATTATTGCTTTTGATTGTTCTATTTGAAAGCCCTGGGAAAAGGATTTTTGTAAGGAAAATACGTAAATGGAAGAAATTACTGATTTCTCCTCTTGCCTAGAACAATACATCTAGGTATGGAACATGAGGAAGACAATGACAATGTGCCTTTAAACACATCTTATAGAGCTCTGCTGTATTTATTTTTACTTTTAAATTTTACTTTCTTCTTTTCTTCCATATTATAAACATCAAGATAAGATCATAATGACACATCATTATTATTGCTATCATCACCTATTATTTTTGTAGGAGTACTGACTATATTCTTTCTGTGTATCTTTAACCTCCTGTAAATTATCCTCACTACAGCGCAGCTATTAATACCATTCAATACTTCTCATTGTGTAAAAAAAAACCAAAGAAAACATGATTATATAGTTATAATGATTTTAAAACAAGAGCTTTTCCTCTTAGTATCAGATTTGCTTTCTTTAAGACCCTTTTGGGTGAAATATTACTTTTATGTACAAGGTATTATCTATTCTATTGAAATAATTTTAGGCAGCTTTTTCAAAAACAAATTGTCTAGAGTAATTTTTCTGCTACACAGAAATGTATGTTGAGAATTAATAGAGAATATTCAGACATTCATAACTCTTCAAAACAAATCTGAAATCTTCCTTAGTGTTAAAACATCCAAAGAGAGGCAGTTTTTCTCCAAAAAGAGATTGCAAAAATGACAAATCAACCTGTCTTGAGGTTAACTATCACAGCTCAGAAAGTTGAAAAAGAGTGACCTATTCACTTGAAGATTCAACAAACTTGATCGGGAAAGAACCTTGGTTTTCTGCAAGGATACGGAAGAGAGACGGGTATTTTATTCAGGAGGTCCAAACTCTGTTCTTCATTTTCCCTCTGCATTTTGCTTTTGCATTGCTGGGTCATGTTGATTAAGCTGTTGTGCTCTTCAGTGTGTCTGTGAGTCTTTCTGCTCCCATGGATTTTTTCAGTCTATAAGACACTTGAGGCCAGGAGGTTCCATTCTCATTATTACAATCAGGACTTTCAGGTAGTGCTGTGGTAAAATATGTCATAATAACTTGGTTCCAGGGCTTTGGGCACACCCTCGTGCTGAAGGGTTACCTGCCTGTGGCTCCAGGCTGGCCACCGTTGCAACTGTGCAAATCCCTGGCCGCCCACCTCACCAGCCTTTATCCTCACCCCAAGCTGTGGGCTGGATCCTGGCCAGACCTTGGTCCTCCCCACCACTGCAGCTTTGCTTCAGTGACGGTCACCATCCCCATCCCAGCCCTGCTCCTTTGCTGGGTGCTACATGACAAGGCCTGCCTGGGGAGGGCAAGGTCCTGCTGTGCCCATGGCTGGTCTCGGCTCCCAGCTCCCTCCTGCAGGGTGGCCATCCCTCGCAGTGCCCTGACACTCTGGGGTATTTTTTACAATCTCATCTTTACATAGAACTAGATGCCAAGTTACTTTTAACAGCTTAACATGAAGCATGTTGGAGAGTGGCAATGAGAAAGACAACGGGAAAGAGTGTTTTAATAAGTGGTGAAGCTAAATCAGTGGTTGATTAGTCATGTTACATTTTCCATTATCACTTAAGTTATGACTTTAAATAAGCTATATATCTGTGCTGCACTGTCGATACTGAAACATTAATGGAAATATGTCCCCTCTGGTCCAGTGAATATTAAAAACAGAACTAAAAATCTTGTTCACTGGCATCTTTCCAGCCACAAGGAAGCATGATGGCCAAACCAGGGTGCTGTCATTTTCAGACCACAGACTGTTGAAGAGTTATTGATCTGATTTGTTTGATTCTTCATTTGTTGCTAGCTTTTCTTTTGTATTCCATATTTTTATTATTATCATAATTATTATGGGGACAGAAAAAAAGGGGGAACACAATGATGCTAGAAATGATTTCTCAGTCCCTAATGTTGACAACATCGTATCCTCTAAAAACACAAGACTGGAAGAAATACCTCAGCACTTGAGTCCCATCTTCTGTCATCACAGAGGTGATACATTTAAGCCGTAAATGTCCTCAGAGCCTCTGGTCTGCATGCTGCTGCTGCCCCACGTACTGCTGACTACAGACCACATCCGCAAACTGAAAAATTCATTGTAATATGCCAGATAAAGAGGAAAGGTGAGACAGAAGATTTTTCCAACAACAATATCGTGGGATTTAAGTGAAAATTCTGGGTAGTCTGAAGAGGTGGACTACACTGCAGGAAAAAAAGAAGAACACTACCACTTAAGAAGAGCAAGGATATCTCTAACTGCAGACAGTGACCAGTGTTTCAGAGGAAGGTAAAATAAATATATGAAATATTGCTAAGATAGATATTAAAATTAGGAAAAAGATTCCTGAATGAGGCAGATTATTTGTGAAAGCCATGAAGTATGTGATTGAGATAGTAAAGGCAACAGCAGAAACATATACTATCGGGAAAAAACAATTGTAGGTCTTTCAAATTCTTCTGGGAACACCAATGAAATATTGCTTTAGCTTACTACTCAGGACCACCCTTATATACACTTGCAGTCTCTTTTATCTGTGGCTATTACTACTGTCATCTTTAAAAGACTGAGAAAATTAAATAAAACATCTAGACACTGCAAGAATGTGTAGTAAAAATAAGTTTTGTTTTATGCATAATTTTGCAGCTAAAAAAATAACTACAGCAGTTGAAATCAGTTATTACAAAAACTTTGAAGAACATGTTCTTTTCTGTAAAACAAAAAGATAAGTTGCTGTGTATCTAAACATAAAGTGGTAGATTTGCTTATAGTACTGCTATGTTAAGTGAATATTTTAAAATTTTAGTACATCAGAGTGTAAGAAAAAAAAGAAGAGCTCCTTATCATCACTTTCCAGAAAGGAAAACGATGCAGAGAACGACCAACTGGCTTCTCCAAAGCCATGCAGGGAATTAAAACAGAGTATTAGAAGATGTTCAGACATCTTCCTTTTTCTTCAATTCTACTATAGAAAATAGATGCAGGTTATTTTGACCCCCTAGATATTTTGCCTTGTACAGAAGGCATTATGAACATTGCAATTTTTTTGTTCTTTTCAATAGAAAATGGAAGAAAAGCTGTCCTCCAAACCATATTAAAAACAATGGTCACTGCAGCTAAGGATTCAAGTGGTCAGCATCGTCTTTGCCTATGGCGTGATCCACAGTGGGACTTTGTTGGTTTTTCAGGTGACAATAGCTAACATTAAGGATTCCAAATCATAGAGAAATGAATTTTTCATGTCCTTACTGGTGACTCAGTTCGCTTTCATAAACCCTACTCTACAAATGCTAGAGACATGTCATTGCACTTCAGCCTGATTTGCAATGAATCAGCTGTATCCTTTCACAGTGAAACCCAGGTATGGCAGAGTCAACCCTGCGCCGCAGCAACTACATTCTGCAAACATTGCATGTACAAGCTGACAATCACCTCTTAGCCAGGAGTCATGCTGTGTTCTCAGAAGGGGGTAACCAGGACACTTTCTATGGGTCTCACATCATAGTCCGACACCTCATATTACCACCCCTTCCTGAATCCTGCTCTTACATGAGTGGAATACATTTACATTCTAAGTTATGGCTAAATCAATCACAGAATCACAGAATCACAGAATCGTATAGGTTGGAAAAGACCTTTAAGATCATCGAGTCCAACCGTAAACCTAACACTGCCAAGACCACCACTACACCATGTCCCCTAATCAAGAGTCCTTCTGCCTGCGTTCTGGGCCAAAAAATGTATGGTGTTTGTACTGGGCTCCCACTAACAAATCTAAATTCCAGTTGAATTAATCATGTCATTTTCAGCAGGGTGCTACAGCATTCACATGGTTCTTTTTCATCTTAGGGAATGGGCAAAACAAGAAACAGGAATGAACGCCTATTTGCCAGCAATATACAGTGACAATGCATCCTTCATTCATGGACCACTTCAATTAAATCATCTGCAAAGGGATGTAATTTTCTATATAAAAAGTAAGTAACTTGTAAAATCATAGACTGTCTTTTTAAATTTCTATTTTTAAATTACTTTCAAGTCTGCTCTTTTTAGAGTGTTCCTAATTAATAAAACAACTGGTCTTCCAAGACCACTCTGGAAGAGCACCTAAAGCAAATTACCACTTAATTGAAAACAAACCTACAGCTCAACACATAGTGTAAAGTTAAGAACCTCTATATTCAATAAAGCTGGAAAACTATACATATAACAGTATTTTCACTGAGCTCACTAGCTAGAAATTAACCTCTCAGCAGTACATTCTTGATACAATCTGGCAGATTTGCTTTTCACTTTCCATTTTCATAATTTGATCTGAGTTTCTGGACAACTTCAAGGCTCCAAGAATAGGTTTGCCCAGTCTAGTAGCCTTATTTGCTGTAAGCAAATTTCTTTATGTTGGTAACTTTGGACATCATAATCTCCTGGAAGTACAGAACAGGAAAATCAAAGGCTTCTCTTTGAAGAGTCGGTTTGTCAAAGCGTTACATTCCAAACAGTTTGTACTTTTATCATGTCAGAGATTTATTCCATGAACAAGGCAAACTGCAGTTATCCCTTGACACGGTGTCATGATTTGAAGGTCTGATCTGCGTTATTGATTAACCCCAACAGACAGTATGTCTTTGCTGTTGCGCATAAGAGAGAAAGGAAAAAAAATATAAGACAAAGTATAACTTGTCTTTTGGAATCAAGTTTTAGACACTTCTCTTAGCTTTTTTGACATCAACATTTTATTATCTTTATCAGAATGAAGTGCCCTACTTCTGGATGCAGTCACACACAGTAATGTGACAGACATCTTTCAGCAGTTCTCAAAAGAAATGCTATTATCAGTTGGAAAGATACAGTTAAGACCTCATTTTCTGACTGCTTTAATAAAGTCAGTGTAAACAAGAAAGCAAAAACACAAAGAAAGAAAACAATTAGATAATAACTTATGATTAGATCATGTATGAATCTGGAGTAGAAACCTCTATGACACAGAGAGAAAAACAAGGATGCAAGTTTGTCTTTTCTTACCTGTGTATATCAAGGATTGGTTTCCTCTTTTTGTTTCCTCATTTTATTTATGTTAAATATGTTATTATTGTGGTTGTTCTTGTCATGTCTGGAAAATTGCTAAGTCATAACTTATAATACTATATTTTTGTTAGTCTTATCTGTAAGCCATATATTTGGAAGGCTAGGAGGACGTAGCTTTCTGCTTTTGTAGATTAGCTCTGACCACCCCTGCTAACATTCACTATAAGGCTGTCTCCTCATTCTTTCTTACTGTGCTACAGTGCATAAACCAGAAATTATGTATGTCCTGATAGTACATTTTGTAGTACTCTACCTCCTTGTCTCCACCTATGAAAACTCATAGAAGCAGAGGAAGTGCTATATAAGTCAGCCTGATTATACAGATGTTGCAGGTTTCTTTTAAGGCAGACAGAAATAGGTGCAAGATTTGTTTCAGAGATAATAATTTTATGCCACAGAGAGATTTATACCACTATGGGCTTATTCTTCATGGTTGGGTTCTGCTTTGAGTTCCTCACATGGAGGTTCAAATGCAAGCTGAGATGACTATGTGGAATCGATCTGGAACTAGCAAAGCACTGACTTCATGGTTGAAGATTTAATCCAGAACCTGACTTGTATTCTTTGTGTTGTGGCAGACAGACAGAGAGTAGCTAATTCCTTGTGTCAAATAGCTACCTAATCTATCTAGCTTCCAGACTTAGATTTTCATGGAAGGACTGCTTTATGACTAGACTTATGCATCTCAACAGGCTACAGAGATAATATACTGGAACATATGCTTGCCACTGATTAGGAATTGCTCATTGTGTCATATACACGAGATGGTTCTTTTGTGTTTTTCTCACAAACAACAACAACAACAAAAACAATGAAAAAAAATTTAAAAAAAATTGCAATTGCACCTAACATACTCATTGTCCTGAGCTCTTGGTAGCTAAGAAAGATAGTGTTGAAGTGAGAGTTACACTTACTGAGTAGACAGATGATATGCAGTACTATGCCTTTCACTCAGTTTATGATACAGCAGATGGTGTTGCTCACCGTATGATCTGCTCTAATGTTGCTCCTGCATCCTCCACCTCAGAGATTCAGAGATATTTCCTGCCCAAGATTATATAGTTTCTTTCCAAGAAACATCTATTTTATCTGTTAACTTGGCAAGTAAACTGTATGCTGTTAAGAGTGACCTTGAAGCATTTCTTAGGATAGCCACCCCTTCTCTTTCCATCTTCCAGGAGATGGTATAAAACAAACTGGATGTTCATGCAGTGTCCACGAAATGCACTTTTGACACATTCTGAATGGACCTTCACTGGTGATGGTGTCTGCAACGAGCAGTCAGGGCACTACAAAAGACCTTTGTTCTTCATTTCGCTGTGCTGCTTCACTCAAACAAGAATGTAGTGGTACCTCTGGCTGGAACACATGCATTCTGTACAGCATCCAATCCTTAGCTTAAACAGCAAGGCAGCAAGTACAAGAACTATAGGTATATCTAAGCTAGTGGAGAGTCTGAGCCTATTCAGGCTCTAGTCTCCCTTTATAATCCTGATAAAGCCATTTGGAATACAAGGAATTACTTTTTTATCAGTATTGGCATAATCACATATCCAAGAAAAACAAACCCTTAAATTGTCATAAATTGAATCTATCTTTTTGCAGGATTTGGTTGACACATACCCTTAATTTTCTTCAAGATTATATTAATCCAGAAATGGTTGTAGAAGCAGAAAATCGATCTACTTAGAGCTGAAAGTGTTTCTGAGAAGTTGCTATCAGTGCACAGTCACTGGCGTACAGGTGTTCCTTTGTACTCAGTTTGGCAATGTTAGAGGTGGTTTGCAATATGTGAAGATTAAAACATTCCTGCATAGAAAAGTCCAGAGTTTAACCCCGTGGGTTGTGTTGTCTGATACTGATGCTAGCACTAAGCACTGCCAGCACTACTGTCTTGAATGTCTCTGTATTTGATTCCTCTTCAAACCTGGGAATGACAGAGATTAAATTCATTTGAGTCTATCACAAATCCTCAACTGTAGAAGGCAAACAGTCCCAATAAACTTGCCATTTTGAAAGTTTAATTGCATCACTTAAGGCTGGGTAGCTCTCTTAATTCTTCTTTGGGACTCAGTGAGCAGTCAAAACCTTGGTATGCCTAAACTCCTTGTTATGACTTGAGAAGTCTATTTCTGTGATATATAGCACCAACAGACAGGAGAATCTCAGAGAAGATTTTCAGTTGCTAGAGGAAACCTTTTGCTATTCAGCCATTTACTACTGTAGACTATCATTAGGACTTTTACATATACTAAAGATTTTAAATTTGTTCAGATTTGTGAAATGATCTTTGTGCCTTGAATCTAAAAATAAATAAATAAATAAATAGAATAAGGGGTATAATCTTTCCGTTGGAGGATTGCAACTCACTTTGCAACATTAAACAAATGTATTATCTGCAAAATTTGTCTTATAATCTTCTGTGTTTTCTGTCTTTTGTCAACTTCACATATTTGTCCACAGTTTATCTGAGGCAGCTCCCCGAGTTGAACAGTCTAACACACCACCAACAGCTGTTTTGACATTGACTAGACATTGAAAGTGATGGGCCCGGCTTTTTCTTATGCCTACATACTTCCGTAAACAATACCTCAGCTGAATTTAATACTAGTTAAAAAAAAATGTACTATTAAAAATAACCAAGATCCTCAAACCATTTCCTTTTTGGCATCAGTGATCAGAAGTATTTATTACAAGTTTGAGCATTACCCACTAAACCATTTAATCACAATATTTTTGGCACCTATGACAGAAGCAGTCAGGCATTAAATGTGAAGCTCTCTTACTTCAGTGCCTGGAGGTAACTAATCAATGTGGCAAAGATCTTCTGGGTGCAGAAGATGTATATCTCACCTTCCAGTGATTAGTTTGTCAAAGCCACAAGATCTATGAATATACTTATTTAATCTGTCAAAAGGATATAGTACAGCCTAAAAAGCCATCATCAAACCTGATGTAGCAGAAAATTTCTAACTATTGATTAGATTCAGACATTCTTTTTAATCTGAACATGTACTTTGGTGCATCAATAGGTCAAGTAGCCTATGAGTGCAACCCAGTAATATTGGAATCTTGAGTCAGCAAGTTAATACACCCCTGAGTACCTCCAATTATTTTCTCCTGAGATGACTTTTAAAAAGAAAGGGGGATTAGTATAAGTACAGAATAATAGACTGAGGTTGTGTTCAACTACATCCTCGCTCTCCTCTTTTTTGGTCCAAGTCCTATGTGATGTACCAGGTGCAGGCAGGTATTTCAAGTCTTATATTACTTATTTCTGAAACCAAATTAAACAAAAGTAAGTCTTTAAACTCATTCATCCATTAAAAACATCAGATTTTTAGCATCAATGACCTATGGAGTGGCAGAGGTTAAAAAAAAGAGAGAAAGAAAATTAAAATGGGATTTAACTAAACCTGCTGTCACTTCTGTCAAGAGAAGCTTAAATGAAAAAAAGAAAAATAAATTAGACTCTCAACTCCTTGAAATGGCTATCACTTGGAGCGTTTTATTCTGAAAGGAGGAAAACTTTTCTATGGCCAATTTTTTTCTAAACAGTGGAATAGTGTACCTACTGAGTTCACTTTGGAAAATGTCATATAATTCATCATGCATGTCATGATCATAAGATTGGGTTTGTTGTATTCCTTGTTGATGATGTTATTAATAGGATTTTCAGCTATTTGGTTAGATAAATTGTTTTAGTGTGTGTGATTTACTTTACTTTTGCATTATGTATTATTGATAACAGCCTCCTGCAACTTTTCTGCCGTATAGTTCCTCATAACCCATCAAAAAAGAATCCATTTCCTTTATTTCCCCCCCAACAGTAAAATCTTTTATATGTATTACACCAAATTTCCAGAAGCAATTGGAATAGAGTCTTTAGGGAACTTAAAAAAAACAGCATTTCTAAATCTTTACATACTTGTTGGGGTTACTCAGCAGGAAATACAGTGGTCATCAAAAACATGAAAAACGTAACTTCTACTTATTATTTTATTAAACAGAATGATAAAATACAAGGATTTCTTTTGCTTAAGTTATGTGTACATGTTGCATTGTTTCTAACTACAGCCAAGAACTATTTTACAGATTATGTAATATGAAAGTTCAATAATTAAACTAATTCAAATTAAACTGGACAATATGTATTACGGGAAGGAAAGTCTACATATATGTATAAAATGTTATAAAACTACCTTTACGGGAAATATTTTTCACTTGTAGCAAAGTTGCCCATTTTTTATGCTGGATATAAAGGGAAAAATACAAAGCAGTGGATGTAATTAAATAAATGTACAGACTACTTATCTCACTCAGGAACAATGACTTGCACACTGCAGGTTATATTTCTCTGTGGGAGGAGTGCAGACAAGCATCCCCATGTACTGTAGCTCACCCTCACAGAAGTATGAGAACTCGGTGGATATCCCCTTACCTGAAAACTCCAGCACTGGGGATATAGGGCAGTATAGACAACTGAAGGTAGAATTCATCTCATGCAGCTTTAGACATCTAAAAATCTTTGGTCTCTAGACTACATATCCATTACCAGTTTGTCATGCTAGAGGTTATGCAAGGAGAGAGGCATCTTCTGAGGATGGTTCTTCTCACCTATTTTAAGATGGGTTGACTCCAGTTGACCACACCTGTGAAGATGCCTGGGTGTCTCCCTATTAACAGTTGAGGGATCCTACTTCTACCATCTACAAACCCCATGTGAATAAAATGCCACTATAGTAGCTGAACCTTGCTTAAGGAAGCTGAGACTTCCTTATGGAAGGTGCTCCCCTAAATTAACTTCCAATTCAATTAATTAACAATCTAGACTCTCTATAAATAGTTGTCAAACTGCAAGGGTTTAAATTTTCCCTGTCCTGCCATGGGAAAAGGTCAAGAAACCGATTCATAACATGATCAGCTGGTGAGGGAGTAATTCCTGCAACCCCAAAAAAAACCTTCCAGGAGTAATGCAAGATATTCTGCAAGGTCCTACTGTGTTAGTCAGGGTCAAAACCACCTGACATAAAATATATTTAGGTCACTATGGTTTCATTATCCTTTATGCTTTAATGTATGAAGTCTGCAACTACACATTTCATTATTCCAGATAAAGCCATTACACTTCCAAGACTCAAAATAAAGCCATCTGTGTATATAAACAAAAGTATTTTATGAATTAAAATATATTCATTTACAGATTCATATATATATACACACACTTTTAGGGATACATGAACACACACATATTTATAGTGTGGTGTATTTACAGATGAATATCTTTATGTGTCTTTTCCTACATAAATCCCTGTGCATTGGACATACGCATGTAACTAAGTGCTCTGTGCAGATCCTTTTCCACAGGTAAAAGCAAAACTCAGACCTAAAGATTTTTTTTCTTATTCTGTCTAAATTTTAGGTAAGAAATAGTTTCTTTCTCCTTGCAGTTGTCTGTAAAACCCTTCTTCCTCAATTACTCTTGCTTTTATGCAATAACAATGCTAAAAATTGTTGAAGAGGAAAGCAATACATAGAGTGATCTTTTTTTTCTTCTTTTGATTATTGTTGACAATTACATGATTACCTTTCAGAGAAAATTTTTCAAACAACTTTTAAAGGTAGCTTTGTTTTTTCCTTAAAACTTACCTGACTTTTACCTCCAAACTTGTTCTCTTATTTAACCAAACACAGCAGTGAAAAAATGTTTTGCTAATTCCAAGGTGCACATTTTTTGGTGAGACTCATTTTACTGACAGGAACTGAGTAGGAGGACCATCCTGTAACTACCAACCCTTATTCAGCCCCCTAACTTTAACTTGCAACTGTCAGGAATAAGCTGCCAAACTAAAACCAGACAGTTTGGGCTGTATGAAAGGGGAGGTAAGGGGAAGAGGGAGGCCAAGGATGGAGTCTGTCTACTCTGGTACAGAGAGGAGGAGACTTTTGCTATACCTTGTATTTGTGATGCATCTTCCAGGAAAGAGGAGGAGACCTTTGCTATATCATG